>NW_022603328.1:0-33504 GCF_008692095.1 Etheostoma spectabile
TTACAGATGAAACATGTGACAGCAAGGGGCTCCCAAACATTCAGCTCCCTGACTGGAGCTCCCCCAGTTCACAGCTGAGGTGGAAAACCCAAAAAATACTTCAGGGAAGTTGATGAGAGGAAATGCCTTGGCTGGTTGTCAACACTCTGTTGAACCAGAATATCAGTAGAAATGACAACTATCATTCACATTCATTTTAAATGATGCCTTGTGAATCAGCTCCACATTCAATAAAAGGATGCAAGAAATAATTTCCTTTCAGTTTTTTTTTAATTTCACAAGCAACAGAAGTCGGGGTGGGCGGCTGGATTTTCAGGGACAATACCGAGAGTAGTTAAAAGGCCAGTGTGTAACGTTGGAGTGGTTTATTATCAAAATCTGTGTGCCCGTTCACAAAACATGTTCTTTTTCATGAATATTACCACTCCATCAGTTCCAAGTATTCCTAGTGTCTTTAAATTTCCCTTCCCCATTAGCATGAACTGGCAGACGCTCCATGTTCATGCTCCATCTTGAAGTACGTTAGCTGGTGAGGGACATACAGGATGTACTGCTCTGTCTTTAACGTTTTCGCTGTCACATGATAAACTCACTGCTGCTAATGCTGCTAACGCTGCTAATGCTGCTAACACTGCTAATGCTGCTAACGCTGCTAACGCTGCTGATGCTGCTAACGGGCAGGTTAGAAGAAGGAAACATGGAGGACCACACGTATTCAAAATCCAAATTTCATGGACAGGAGTCTGAAAAGGAGATTTAAAGAGCGAGAGACCGGCTTTTTGTAGCTGTACGTATTTTGAACTGCGTGGTGCCAGAGAGTTGATGGTGATATATGATCTCAACGCTGGATGGGAGAACTTACTACACATCGCACCTTTAATGAAACCGATATTAAGAACTTCCTGAAGTTTTAACGTGCCAACAGTTTGTTTGCATGTGTTGCAGACTGTTTACAGAGCTGTAGTGGAGTCCAAGAATCACACGTTTTAATAATTATCTTTATCAGGCAAATCAAACACTGATACAGATAACCGGAAAACTGCCAAATATTGGCCAGGATCATCAGCCAGGGCCAATAATTTGTCGATCACTAGAACTAAGTAGATTTTATATCTGGTTATGATTGCAAGCAATATCGTTATCGCTATATTCAACAACTTTGTGGCATACTTCCAATCATGCAGCCTGACTTCAGAACCTGAATAGCGCCCAGTCCTCTGAGAGCTTTTCTTCTTTTCCTCTACTCTGAGACGCAGTAGGTTCCAGAGATGGCCTGGGTAATGGTCTGGTTTTCCCTGAGAGGGTTAGCCTAGCATGGCTAACACCACCACGGTAATGACCAATCAGAGTTCCACTGCTGCTGCCTCATATCCTTTTTATGGTGGGTTTTATGACTTTGTGTGCATCAGTGACCACTTCTCCATGTCTGCTTTGAGTCAACACAGACCAGCACACCATGTTGTACTTACACATTGACCTATATGTTGAATCATTTCCAAAGTCGCAGTCAGGAGTGGGCTGTATTGTGAAATATTTATGACATATATTTCGGCCTTGCACGGTGTATCATTTCCTTGATACAGAGAGATATTTGCACATGCTCATTACAGCTCCATTCCTAAGTATACAGTGACTCTGTGCAGTCAGTGCTATCATGCTATACTGAAGCAGTGTGTGTCTGTTTGGAACAGCCGAATCCTCGGTTCCCAGTATTTTATAATTTTATTGAATTACTTTTTTATTAGTGCCTTTACCCACTGAGTCATTATATCCACATTATTGCTGATAATTTATCTAAAATCGCATTGTGTAACTTTGTGAAATCACCATAATCAACTCTAAATATTGCCGTTGAGTATTGGTAAAAATATTGGGATGTCTTGCTGCATGGCTTTTATTTATAAAAGCCATGGGTGCAGAAGCATTTACCCATGATAATAACACCACACACACAACACACACACACACACACACACACACACACACACACACACACACACACACACACATGTAGCTGCTGGTAACATACAGTAACTCAAAGTATCCTTTCTGACTCCCAGACTTAGTGGACAGTCTGGACTGGATCCTGCCCAGCCTGCGGACCACATCCAGGTGTGGGCCATGACGAGCCACACTCAGCACCCACAGGTGCACACTCTGTTGGACAGATGGCCGGCGCCTCGGACCAGCCGGTACCGGCGGAGTTACGCGCCACCCCCCCTCAGATCCCCCACTCTACATCTTCACCTCTGGGACCACTGGTGAGTCTGCGCCTCTTCTCAGTGAGGGTTCCATTTCAGGCCGCACCGTTCATACTTTTTAGAAAAAATGGAAGCAAAGTAAGATGTTTACAGATGTTCCTCTGCTCCTGAATGTCCAACAATCAGTTCATTAGATTTCATAAAATTAAATTCAAATTTCCATAATAAAATAGGTCAGGAATGTCATGTCACTTTAGGATGTTCCTGAGCAAACGTCCTCCACCCCCCTTACTGACGCTTTTACAGCCACCTGTGTGTGTTATGGTTGTCTTGGTAACAGCGTACACTAAGCAGCTTCTCCATGTGTCGTCCTCCCATGGCTTCAGCTCTGTTTGGCTCAATGCCAGGAACAGGAACGCTGTCATTCTGCCCGTAAAGGAGGGGAGGATATCTTTTTTGAAGTTAAAAAGGGGTAAAAATGGATTCTTTTCCTAGAATGGAGATTTTTAATTGATTATTTTTACCAATGATTGAGCTAAATATGATCTGTATATGCGGTACCGCTGACTGCACGACATCAGATCTGTTTCCATCGGAACAGAGCGAAAGCAGAAAATGCGAGAATATCCACGTATGTTCTTCTTTAAAATGTGAATAAAGGCAGACTGACATGTGATGTCTTTCTTCTTAGAAATCAAAAAAGTCTCATGATATGTTGTCTGGAAGTGTTTTATTCAACTTTTGTTTTGTGTTAAAGAAGGAAAAGGAAATTGCAAAAAGGTTAGGGTTACTCATGCTAAATAATTACACCAAAAATAAAATAAAAATCACATTACAAATCCAGTCGGCGCCCATGCATCGTGAAAGAATCAAATTGGGACGATAGCATTTCATCCAGATCAAATTTTTAGATATCAAAAAATAACTGCACTGTAAAAAACCATGCAGGCTAGGTTGAGGTGTGGACATTACTCTGCCTTTTTCCTGTCTGGACGTTCAGACAAATCACAGGTGTTATTATTATAATTATATTACTATTATTATTCCTTAGAAATGTTCCCATGCTCAAAAACTCACCTAACTCACCAGTCCCGTCCTAAGCCAAACACAATCAGTGGGATTCAGTGTGAATGTCCTGACGGTGGCGCTACAACAGCCATTTTAAATTCCAAACTTTAATATTCATAAAAAATCAAGTGTACATGCAACAACGTCCCAACGTACGCCAAACGGTCGCCCCATAGAGCAGAAACGGTGCTCTGCTTTTATCTATCAGCAATTCTTAAGTCCATCAATCTACTTTTTGCAAAAACTGCAAAACTTCTTAAACCTATCTCCTCCCACATTTTTATTTCAATTGATAACAATATTACGTAAAATGCTTTGTAATAGGTCACCTTTGAGGTTTGGTGTGAATAATAGCGTCATGGTTTTGGTGGGTGTTTCACTTTTATGGAAAACTGGTTCCACAATGGATGTGCCACACAGTTTATTTCCCAAAAATCATTGGGAGTTTAGTTGTTTACTTTTTCTCTCTTGTTATCATTGTTGGAGCCAGGAGCGTCTTCTCAGGAGTATATATTAGTCAAATTATAACAGAATTCCCATTGCATGACACTTTGTTGTATTGTCATGCTCCACATGGCTATGTACTTCCTTCCCTTTGCTAGCATTGGCAGCAATGCATCTGCAATGGACAGAAAGTATGGGTGATGCATTATGAGGTCTTCTCTGTTCCAGGGCTCCCAAGGCAGCGGTGATCACCCACCTGCAGAGCCTGAAGGCAGCAGCGGGGTTCTGGGCGTTCGGAGCCACTCAGGAGGATGTGATGTACATCTGTCTGCCGCTGTACCACAGCGCCGCCTCCTTGATCGGGATAGGAGGAACCATAGAGCTAGGTAGGACTCCCATGATGCCTGCATGGCTAGGTCTTCTGTAGTCACTGTGTGTTGTAAGCATTTCTTTGACAGTATCCTCCATCTGACACTGTGGCAGCCCCTCAGACAAGACCAGAACAACTCGAGCCTGTGTCTTGGTCTTTGGCTCTATGATAGCTTCATGCACCATTAAGCAGCTGTCATAGGAAAAAGCTGGCTTTATTTACATCCATGGTTAGATCTGGCCTCATACTCAGACTTAACTCTGTAGAGGTCAGTGACAATTATTTTCCGACATATGTTTACAGTTTTTCATAGTTTGTTTTGTTGATTACTCTCAAACCAAACCAGCAAATCATAGAACAAAACATGATTACAAAATGAATACAAAGTGTTCAATGATCTGTTAACGTAAACCCTTCAATTTTCTTTTAAAAAAATCTCTGATTGGCCTTTTTACATATATAGTCTGTATTGGTGTCAAAATGCAACTTATCATCTAAAATGATGCCCTAGTATTTGTCTGGCTGTGCCATTAATCAAAGTTGAAGCAGTGGTGGGAGGATTGCGACAAAAGATTCAAGATTCAAGATTCAAGATTTTATTTGTCATATGCACAGATTTTACACCATGCAATGAAATTCTTAAGTTTGCAACGTTTCCCACAATATAAAAAGTACACAATATACACACAATAAATTTAAAAGATTCAAGTATAAAAATGAAGATCAAAAGTCAAAACACATCTCGTTGTTTTAGAGACGTGGAACTGTAAATATGAGTTCTTGCACCATGAGATAAAATGTCCAAAACTGGGCCATGGCCCAACTTGTAATCCTCCTGAAGACTTATTAATTATCATCCAAATCATCAGCATCAGACAGATATGGACACACGTGGCTACTGTCGTATGTCGCCATCGCGCCATCTTCATGATAACGTGGATGATATGCCGTGACAAAATGTGCATGAGGCATCAATATTTTACTATATGAGTTATCATTTTTCCCACATTTACTGTCTGCCGTCTGATTTCAGTTCCCCACCTCCGATTCCCTTGTCTCTAAACGTGCGTACAGTCAGAGTTTGTGTGGAGGAGCGCACATTCTCCTGTCAAGTTTCTTTTTAATATCACAACCTTTGCGAGGGAAGTGGCGGACGCACAGTTTCAGGCCTTTTTTCAAAAATAATATATTTCTGTCACCCATCCCATATAGATATACAGCAGACTCTGCTTATCTGTCATACATATGACAGTTCTGATTTCAGCCGTGTGAGGACAGTTACGGCCGTGTGGTAGGACAGTTACGGCCGTGTGTGAGGACAGTTACGACCGTGTGTGAGGACAGTTACGGCCGAGTGTGAGGACAGTTACGACCGTGTGTGAGGACAGTTGCGCCATGTGGGAGGACAGTTACGACCGTGTGGGAGGACAGTTGCGGCCATGTGGGAGGACAGTTACGACAGTGTGGGAGGACAGTTACGGCCGTGTGTGAGGACAGTTACGGCCGAGTGTGAGGACAGTTACGACCGTGTGTGAGGACAGTTACGGCCGGTGTGGAGGACAGTTACGACCGTGTGTGAGGACAGTTACGGCCGTGTGGGGGGACAGTTACAGCCGTGTGGGAGGACAGTTACGGCCGTGTGTGAGGACAGTTACGGCCGTGTGGTGGGACAGTTACGACCGTGTGTGAGGACAGTTACGCCGTGTGGGGGGACAGTTACGGCCGTGTGGGGGGACAGTTACGGCCGAGGTGGGAGGACAGTCAGATCCTCCTCACCGGTTGCACTTTCCTAATTTCTTTTGAATTCTCCTCCACACCTTTCCTTGACATCATGACGTTCGGGGTTAATGAAAAGGGGTTAATAAAGGACATAGAGGTAACTTAACTTTTTTGACTTTGTGACACTACACAGTAAGACAGGAAGCTGAAGCATGACAACACACACAAGGACAGAACGAGGGAACAAAACAGAAGACAGAAAGAACACGGGCAACACCCAACCACGAAGCACACACACGGTTGAAATAATAACACTAAATAGGAAAAACCAGCAGCGTGACAGAAACACATTGATCGAGTGACTGCAGTAGGCTCCATGTCATCGAGCGATACAAACAGGGACAATAGAACAGTCCAGAGCGAGATAGGTCCTCTAAGGGTCGGAGCTCATTTGGGATGCTTGATATAGAAAAGGGTGAAAGTGTAACAGCGGTTACATATGAAGGAAGTATTAGAACAGAAATGCATATTAATTATCTTTTGAACTTCAAATAAACTTTTTGTGATATAATGAGATGACGGCATGTGTCCTCATCACATGAATGTAGCCCAGCCACATGCACACAGATGTGATGACTGACGTCCACGTTAGAACAGATGTCACAGTTTCCTCTGAGCACAGTGTCCTCTGAGCACAGTGTCCTCTGAGCGCAGTGTCCACTGAGCACACAGTGTCCTCTGAGCGCAGTGTCCACTGAGCACACAGTGTCACTGAGCGCAGTGTCCACTGAGCACACAGTGTCCTCTGAGCGCAGTGTCCACTGAGCACACAGTGTCCACTGAGCGCAGTGTCCACTGAGCGCACAGTGTCCTCTGAGCCCAGTGTCCACTTAGCACACAGTGTCCATTGCTATCAGTGTCCATGAATCACACAGTGTCCACTGACCCAGTATAACTGCCAACAATGTGTCCCCTTTGAGGACCCGTGGCTTAATTAGAGGCTTTAGAGCAGGAAGTGGACACTGGAGACTATTATGGAGAATCTAATAAGTTTAGGTCATTGTTGTGGTGTCCCCCTCAATAGAGTGCCCACTGCATGAGCCTCACGTCTGGGTTTCAGCTACAGGACAGCATGGTAGAAACTGCTGATCTCAGCAGCTGATTTAGAATGAGCTAGAAGGTTGTGTTACAGAGATCTAATGGGTTGGGGAAACAGTTTAATCAGCTGTCCTACTGATGAGGCCTGGGCTTCTGTATTTCTTCCAGCTGCTTCCAAAGCTGACAGTTCAACGCCCCTTACTGCTGGAGAGCAACGTCCTGACAGCTTGTGCTAACAAACCTTGGGGGGGGGGCCGGTGTCCTGAGTTTCAGACACGTGGGGCTAGCTGTTCTGTTGTTGTCAACCTGTGTACACCCGTCAACCTTCCCCAGCTGTTGGAAAGAGACCGGCACTTTTAGACATGTGGCCACCTACTGGCAAGGGACATGCTAGCTGCTGGAGATTTGAAAGACAATAGCTGGCATAAATTAAAGTGGAGTCCAGAGCTGCAGGTCTGACACTCCTGGCCCTGGGGGTGCACATATGTCATCAACACTAACTTTTCTGGTTGCCATGTTTTAAACTGCCTTTATTTGGACCAATTCATTTCTTATGTGATGATACCACACATTTTAATAATAAAACAATAGGAGAATTTTTTTGCAATATCATTTTCCATCCCTCTCACAAATGGGTGCAACGGATCACAAAACTCACGGTTCGGTTCACGGTTTTGAGTCCCGGATAAGATCAAGTTTGAATCAGCACAAAAGGAGATTTAAATTATAATCAAAAATCTAATAATTGCTTTTCACAATTATGACTTCTTTCACCAGTAAATTGCTGTTAAAAGAAAAAAAACATGAGAAAGGGGTATTTTTACAATAACTTTGAATGCAACAATGTTTACCAGTTTAAGCCCCCCCCCCCCCCCAAAGAGAGAGACTTCAGATACAGTATTAGGGACCACTAAGGTCCATATAAAAAGACTTCAGATACAGTATTAGGGACCACTAAGGTCTATATAAAAGAGACTTCAGATACAGTATTAGGGACCACTAAGGTCTATATAAAAGAGACTTCAGATACAGTATTAGGGACCACTAAGGTCTATATAAAAGAGACTTCAGATACAGTATTAGGGACCACTAGGTCTATATAAAAGAAACTTCAGATACAGTATAGGGACCACTAAGGTCTACATAAAAGAGACTTCAGATACAGTATTAGGGACCACTAAGGTCTATATAAAGAGACTTCAGATACAGTATTAGGGACCACTAAGGTCTATATAAAGAGACTTCAGATACAGTATTAGGGACCACTAAGGTCTATATAAAAGAGACTTCAGATACAGTATTAGGGACCACTAAGGTCTATATAAAGAGACTTCAGATACAGTATTAGGGGACCACTAAGGTCTATATAAAGAGACTTCAGATACAGTATTAGGGACCACTAAGGTCTATATAAAAAGAGACTTCAGATACAGTATTAGGGACCACTAAGTCTATATAAAAGAGACTCAGATACAGTATTAGGGACCACTAAGGTCTATATAAAAGAGACTTCAGATACAGTATTAGGGACCACTAAGGTCTATATAAAGAGACTTCAGATACAGTATTAGGGACCACTAAGGTCTATATAAAGAGACTTCAGATACAGTATTAGGGACCACTAAGGTCTATATAAAGAGACTTCAGATACAGTATTGGGGGACCACTAATGACCACTATGACCATAATACTAGTTTGTGTATTTTTGAACTGCTAACTTATAGCCCCTACCTTTTCCCATAGCCTGTCTAACACTGGTAATAAGCAATATGGCAACACGATTATCATGTTGTGTTTGTAATAACCAAACAAAGGAACTAACAGAGGCGCCATTGTCTGGCAGCAGTGTTACTGAGCCCAGCGGCCATGAAGGAGATCACATTTTGTCGCGGTGTGAGGGGAAGGCGCATTTTTTGGCGTGACGAGATGAAAGAAAACTAAACCTACATCATTGTCTAAGTTTCCAACCGGGCCGCCCATTGTAACTTTAGATTATAAATCCTCAATACATTCAAACTTGTATCAACAGTGGCTAATTCCTGGTAGGACACCAGGCTGCCACTACATTGGGTGAAACCCTGAACTGTAATCTGTTACAGTTACTGCGAAATATTGTGTAATCAAATTAGTGACTGACCTGCAGCATGCATACGTTGAGTCAGCAGTGTGAGTGCAGAGATCTTCTCCAAAGATTAGAGTAGATATACCTAGTTTTGAAAAGTGAATTGTATCCTTTAATAGTGAATGAAATGACGTTGTGTTCTGTTGTATGACAGGTGCCACCTGCGTCTTGAAGAAGAAGTTCTCGGCCTCCCAGTTCTGGAAGGACTGTAGGAAACATGACGTCACTGTTTTCCAGTATATTGGTGAACTGTGCAGGTACCTGTGCAACCAGCCCAAGGTAATCTGGTCAACATTCAGCTGGGAGGGACTACATCCTGCCTGTTAATGCATGGACACGCTCACAGCAACAAGACGCTTCCTTTCTGCTTAATTTTGCTTTAAAATTGCTATTAAGGGAGCTCTAAGCCTGGTTGGGTGACGTTAGGTAGGCAGCTAGCAGATAGTGAGGAGATGTTTTTTTACAGTGTGTTCAGGGGACAGGCAGCTAGCAGATAGTGAGATGTTTTTTACAGTGTGTTCAGGGGACAGGCAGCTAGCAGATAGTGAGGAGATGTTTTTTACAGTGTGTTCAGGGGACAGGCAGCTAGCAGATAGTGAGGAGATGTTTTTACAGTGTGTTCTGGGGACAGGCAGCTAGCAGATAGTGAGGAGATGTTTTTTACAGTGTGTTCAGGGGACAGGCAGCTAGCAGATAGTGAGGAGATGTTTTTTACAGTGTGTTCTGGGGACAGGCAGCTAGCAGATAGTGAGGAGATGTTTTTTACAGTGTGTTCAGGGGACAGGCAGATAGCAGATAGTGAGGAGATGTTTTTTACAGTGTGTTCTGGGGACAGGCAGCTAGCAGATAGTGTGGAGATGTTTTTTACAGTGTGTTCAGGGGACAGGCAGCTAGCAGATAGTGAGGAGATGTTTTTTACAGTGTGTTCAGGGGACAGGCAGCTAGCAGATAGTGAGGAGATTTTTTTACAGTGTGTTCAGGGGACAGGCAGCTAGCAGATAGTGAGGAGATGTTTTTACAGTGTGTTCAGGGGACAGGCAGCTAGCAGATAATGATGAGATGTTTTTTACAGTGTGTTCTGGGGCAGGCAGCTAGCAGATAGTGAGGAGATGTTTTTTACAGTGTGTTCTGGGGACAGGCAGCTAGCAGATAGTGAGATGTTTTTTACAGTGTGTTCTGGGGACAGGCAGCTAGCAGATAGTGAGGAGATGTTTTTTACAGTATGTTCAGGGGACAGGCAGCTAGCAGATAGTGAGGAGATGTTTTTTACAGTGTGTTCTGGGGACAGGCAGCTAGCAGATAGTGAGGAGATGTTTTTTACAGTGTGTTCAGGGGACAGGCAGCTAGCAGATAGTGAGGAGATGTTTTTTACAGTGTGTTCTGGGGACAGGCAGCTAGCAGATAGTGAGATGTTTTTTTACAGTGTGTTCAGGGGACAGGCAGCTAGCAGATAGTGAGGAGATGTTTTTTACAGTGTGTTCTGGGGACAGGCAGCTAGCAGATAGTGAGATGGTTTTTGATAAGATAATGTAGATTTATAGATGGATGGATAGACAGATAGATAGATGGGCTTTACAAATCAAAATTTGAAAATTACTCTGTTACAAGCAGCAACTTACAAGAACATACACACATACTCACTCACGCACACATGAACACAATCATATACTAGAAATAATAAATAAGATTATGAGGATTAAAATAAGATAGCAAAGATAAAAATGCCAGAACTACTGAAAACTATACTTAAAGGAATGAAAACATGGAAATGAAATACAAGTGTGGAATAACATTTTTCAACATACATACATAGTATATATAACAAAATAAAATATGTGTACTAAAAATAGATATAGTCACGCTAGTGTGCCTGCATTCTGGCAACACGTCTGGTTAGTTTTCACAGTGATGCTTTCTGTGGGATTGTTGAATGTGAGTTTGAAGTAAAGTTAGTTAGGGATGACACCCAAGCCATTGATCTCAAACTACCTTAACGTTTCCCTCTCTCCACTTTCATCCTATTCCATTGCTGATGTCTCAACATGACGTGCTGTCCTGTTATTCACATGCAATTTGTTATCCACACACCAGGCTACTAAGCAGATAATCCACATAGTGTGCCATGCCACTTAATGAATGACAGAGTAAGTGAGTTGGAGTTGACTGTAGGCAGACTGGTTTTCTCTGGAGAGAGGCGTCTTTACAGTCACTGCTACTTGTGAGTCACTGGAGTAAAGTTGTGCACTACTGTGGCAGAAGGACAAGCAGGGTCTTTGTTTTCATGTTTGTGTACTCCCATGGTGGACACGTTGACGTGCACGCACACACAGTGTGAGGGCCCAGGACATCCCGTCTTGAGGCTGGATTCAAAGTCCTCTTTGTCCCCTGTCCCTCTGTTATTTGACTGTGTGGGTGGAAGGCTGGCCATGACTGTCCTCAACACTGATTTGCAAATTAAAGATGTGGACACAAACAGCAGATAAGCTGATAAGCCCTTTTTCACCAGGTCAATGTGTGCACACAAGCGTGAGGACCAATTACTGCCTGTATGCGCTCATTATGCACAATGTGCAAATACCTCAGAACTCTTCACAGAAGACACAAATACACCAAGCGTCTTCTGTGGCTTTGCTGGATCATTGTGCAGAGACCAAGAATGAACTGTTCATAGTATACTTATTTAGACTTTACATGCCAACGTAGTCATTGTAGGACTCACTGTAGTTTTTTAGATTTAAATTTCCCATATTATGTTTATTTTCATTTGTACTTTGATTTTCTAGTAGAAAATGTTAACATGCTTTAATGTAAAAAACACACTATTTTTCTAAAAATGCCAGTCTAAATATAACCATATTTCCCTTCGTCTAAAACGCTTCATTGTAGTGCCTGTCTCTTTAAGACCCCCTCTGAAAAGCCCAGTCTGCTCTGATTGGTCAGTGGTTCAGGATCTTCAGCATCTTCACTCTCTGGGTTTTTGCACCGTCATTGCAGTCGGGGGATGAATTAAAGCACTGTAGCGCCACTTTCTACCTATGAATAGTACAGTTGTGACATCACAACCGTACAGGAAGTCCCGACGTGCACTTCTCTGTGGATTGAGTATATTGATACATTCACAGTATCTATTTAGCACCTAGACTACCTAATAATCAATAAGGAATTAAAATCTTACTTTTTACAATACGGGACCTTTAATGAAATCAAAATCTTAATTAAAGAAGGTGAGGAATCCTGTCAGTACTTCGTGTCTCCTCGATCCCCCGACTTGTGACCCAGAAATCATTCTCATAAAAAACATTGTCTTTGCTCTGAAATATATATTGATAACATTGGCTTATCTATAAGCAGCTGGTTTCATTTTTGCAACTGATTTCCAGCTCATAGCAGGTTGTATTTTGTGGTGATGTGTCACTGACGTAATCACGATGTGTTTTAACCTGGGATTATTATTTGTTTGTTGAGAAATGTTGAGATGATGTCATCCCATCCTTCTGCCCGCATCAGACAGACGAGGATAAGGTTCACAAGGTGCGGATGGGAGTCGGGAACGGTCTGCGGCAGGACGTCTGGCGGGAGTTCCACAGTCGCTTTGGGAACGTCCGGATGTGCGAGGTGTACGGCTCCACCGAGGGAAACCTGTGTTTCATGAACCATATTGGCAAGATCGGAACTGTGGGCCGCTCCAACTTCTTCTACAGGGTGAGTACTGCAAGAAGGGAAGAGGTAAGAGTGAATGTCCCATGTTACACACGCTGGTTGCTTGACTTAGGGGATTTAAATAGGGCATATTCAAATATTCCATGCTTGGATTGAAAGAGAAAGAAATCTTCTCAGGTGCGTAAAGTCCAGATCAGACCAAAGATTCGAGACCAGATGGAATTTGCAGCTTCTTCCAACGCGGCGCTCTGCAGCATCCTGAATGTGTGCTGGGGAAAATATCTGGGAACCTGAGGTGATTAGGGGGATTAGGTTGTAATGCCCTTGCCAGTGCAATGATTGTTCTCTTGTTTTCGGTGTAGCTCCTGTTCAAGTATGACCTGATAAAGTATGACATGGTGAAGGATGAACCAGTCACCGATCAGAATGGTTTCTGTCAGCGAGTGGAAATGGGTAAGAGTCAAAGAACATTTCCACAACAGGATTCTCTTTCTTGTTATTCTTTGAAAGCTGACTTCACCTGACAGTGATAGGGTTGATTTGAGACTTTCCGTCCCATGTCTTTTCTCAGGCGAGACGGGGCTTTTGCTGTCCAAGGTGGGCGCCACCAGCCCCTTCTTTGGCTACGCTGGGAGCAAGCAGCTGACGGAGAAGAAGCTGATGAGGAACGTGTTTGTGAAGGGCGACGCCTACTTCAACACGGGCGACCTCATGGCTGAAGACCTGGAGGGCTTCATCTGTTTCAGGGACCGGGTGGGAGACACCTTCAGGTACACCGTCACCTCTAACCCTCGGCTTGTCTTCCCGTCGACCATGAGCTTGTTGTCCTTCCGATTTTGTTTTTTTTGGGCGGCGGGGGGGCTTTTCCAACGTTTTTGTCCCTTTTTGTCGATGTTTTTTTAATGTTTTTGTCCCTTCTCATAATGCTTTTTTTTTTAAAATTCATTGTCAATAAACTTAATTTTTAGGACATATCAAATTTTCAAGTTAAAAAAGCTATTTGGAATGATTTTGACTAATAGTTAAGATCAGAGGATGGTGAGTGCATCCCTGACTGTCAAAGTTTAGTCAGGATACGGTTTTAAAACCATTTCAACATTTTTACATGCTTTTATATGCAAATTGAATAAAAAACCTTGAGTTGTCTGCAACAGTACACACTCTGTAAAGGCAGCTGCAGTACACACTAAAAGTAATACTTCTGGAACACATGTATATAGTCTTTATAATCCCTGCTCACCATGCTCATGACAATAGAGTAGATCAGATAGACTTACATTGATCCCAAACTGGGAATTTATCGTGCTACTGCAGCCGAATATCAGACACAGAGCACACATACACAATATACAAGAACTAATAAATAGAATACAAGTATTCAAAAGAAGAAAAAGAATGTACAAACATGTATACATGCACCACTTAGTATTTTTAAGATGTAAGTAAAATCTATGTTTGTGCAAGTATTGTGATGTAAATAAGACTTATCTGTATAGATACAGCCGTTACATTATACATTATCTTTAACACTCAGTGATAAAGTGATAAAACGTATCGCCTGTGGTAGGAATACAATCAGAGATGGGAAAAGTACTCACTTTCCGTACTTAGTAGAAGTACAGATACTTGTGTTAAAAAATACTCTGGTAAGTCAAGTACTGATTAAACTTCTTTACTCAATAAAAGTAACAAAGTACAGGCTTGGAATTTACTTAAAGTATAAAAGTAAAAGTAGCCTTAGAATGACAACAATATTTTTTGCAAAGCTACTGGAGCACACAAATGTTACTAGAGAGACGCTGAGGAACTTCAGTGGACATGGAGGTACGTCTTTATATGCAATGGCTACATTTAAAATGGATGTCTGCCAATAGGCCTAAAACATAACATATATATTATATTACAGACACTGGGACTCAGGTTAATATATTCTGACTCATTCAAGATATGAATTCAGTTGTTATCTGTAAGAATTCACAGATCCAGTTTCTATTTTTAATCTCCCCTAACATGTAATGAATCTACTGTTGTACGTGTGCTCAAATATGGCTTCTGGAAGAAAATAAGGTTATATGAATAAACAAACTGACATTAATGAAAGTTCCCCCGCACATTGGCCAGGAGTCTTTCTTGATGCTACTGTTTACATCTCTTTCATTCAGATAGGTCGAGGATGATGGGAATGTATTGCTGCTTGTCTGCCCTTTTTTTCTTCATTTTCATCATGTTGCCATCCATCTATACCATGTGCTAACGTGTAGCGCCATCCATACTACCATGTGCTAACGTAGCGCCATCCATACTACCATGTGCTAACGTTAGCGCCATCCATACTACCATTTGCTAACGTTACGCCATCCATACTACCATGTGCTAACGTTAGCGCCATCCATACTACTATGTGCTAACGTTAGCGCCATCATACTACCATGTGCTAACGTTAGCGCCATCCATACTACTATGTGCTAACGTTAGCGCCATCCATACTACCATGTGCTAACGTTAGCGCCATCAAGCCTCAATGATGTTGCTGTGAATGAATGCAGAATCTGTTGAGTTGTCTTAGTTTGTGCGTCAAATGCAACGTACAGTAGATATATTCCCATCCATTTAGATTGAATATGGTATTGATGACATAAACAATAATAACAAAAACTCCAGTGAAATGATGTGAAAGTTGAGGACTAGATTAGGACTGGAAAGCTGATTCTGTGTCCAACTTGGCCCCAGGTGTATCTGTTAAAACAGACGGAGACAACTTCTCTCTAGCTAAGGTTCCATCCACTTGTCAATTGAATTACAGAATCTGAAGTTTGGTAAAAAAAATAAAATAAAAAAAACTCATGCGAATAGAGCTGGTAACGTGTAACCCAGCTAACATGTGAGACCACACCAAAACCACGAGCTAACAGGTGAAGAGCACACCAGAACCACTAGCTAACTTACTTTAATGTGCAAGAACTATAGACCAGTAACAGGCTTAAGTGAACTGACAAATGAGTGTAGACGACTTACAGTTCTCAAAGACTCACACACACAATCTCAGCTGGTTATCCTCCGGACAGCTTGTCTCTTTTTCTTTCTCTCACTTTTTTCTCCGTGTGGCGCGCGCACCCGCTCGCGGTGTGTGGCGCGTGTCCGCGCTATTCTCCGAAAGACGACCACTTGTACAAAACTAAAGTAACGAGCCAATTTTGTAATGTAAGGAGTAGAAAGTACCGATATTTGTGTTAAATGTAAGGAGTAGAAGTAAAAAGTCGCCACAAAAATAAGTAGTAAAGTAAAGTAAAAATATCAGAAAAATCTACTTGAGTACAGTAACGAAGTATTTGTACTCCGTTACTTCCCATCTCTGAATACAATAAATAAATAAAAATATACACCCGGGTACAGAACATGGTCCAGGAAGACCTCGGCAGATGTTAGCGAGACGTTCTCAGCTGCAGGCGGACTTCAGAGAGGGAACATGAAGTCCTTTGGAAGTGGAACCACGCTCCAGCAGCCGCCCAGCATTGTTTTTTTAATTTAATTTTCAGTTTTATATCTAGGACAGCACTTGCACAGTTAATCATCATCTTGTTTCCCTGACTTCAGGTGGAAGGGTGAAAATGTAGCAACAACAGAGGTGACAGAGACGCTCGGGATGGTGGATTTTATCCAAGAAGTCAATGTATACGGAGTAGAAATACAAGGTGTGTGTACTGCTCATCACCGTCAGCCAACAAGCCTCTGGAAGCTTCCAGTATAGGTGTTTTCAGAATAATCCTCCCCTAATACTGCACCACATATAATAACTTTATTATTGCAATCGTGTCCTGCTGTTGGGCTGTTACCATTCCTGAGAATGATTAACCGTGAGCTGGACAATGACGAGTCTAAACCAGGTTGTGTCCTCAGGGCACGAGGGCAGAGCGGGCATGGCGGCCATGATCGTACGACCGGGACACGCGTTCGACGGAAGAAGCTGTTTTATCACGTGGCGAGGGAAATCCAGCGTACGCTCGGCCCCTCTTCATCCGGCTCCAGGTAACACAGCAGAGACACGCTCACTGAACTCAGTAGGTGTCAGGCACTGATCCATAGGTGTAAATCCCAGGGGGGTCAGGGGTCAGAACCCCCCCTCTAAGGGTTGTCCACCTCTAGAAATATCATTAAAAACATGCTGGGTATTGTAAATATAATGATTTCTACTAAATTATCTGTGTAAGTAGTAAAACAATCTAACCCCCAAAATGCTTTTTAAGTTTAGTAAATGCTTTATAAATGCTTGCTTTGTTAGTGTAATGCAACATTACCTGGCTTCTTGGATAAAATGCACTCACTACTAATGTTGTATATGTGAACTGATATTAGGATTAATATTGAATATCTATAGGTTGTGTTTGTGGCAGATCAGTAGCTTTGCTGCAGTTAATATAATATCCTCTGTCCCAGACAAACCTAATATTTTATGTAGAGGACGCAAGATCATTTTATAATTATAATATGACCTCATGGTGAACCTATGAACCTAACTCCTATTTAGACATCTGACATTAAAGATCTGTGTTGTTGATGCCCAGATAAAATGACAGAAATAAGAAAAAACAACATAAGATGCTTTTTAAGTACACCAAAATTCCAAGTAAGTACAAAAAGTCCTCATATTAA
This sequence comes from Etheostoma spectabile, assembly GCF_008692095.1. Lineage (NCBI taxonomy): Eukaryota > Metazoa > Chordata > Actinopteri > Perciformes > Percidae > Etheostoma > Etheostoma spectabile. The sequence goes on from NW_022603328.1 coordinate 17,333, forward strand.
GACAATTTGGTGACATCTGTATAAGAATGTGTGCTTATGGAAATACTAACGTTACTATGCCACAGGCAACATAAAGAACTGAGGAACAGGGGGACCAAGGACAGTCAGGTCTAGAGTCTCAGGTAAGGAACAAGGAGACCAGGGACAGTCAGGTCTAGAGTCTCAGGTAAGGAACAGGGGGACCAGGGACAATCAGGTGTAGAGTCTCAGGTAAGGAACAAGGAGACCAGGGACAGTCAGGTCTAGAGTCTCAGGTAAGGAACAGGGGGACCAGGGACAATCAGGTGTAGAGTCTCGGGTAAGGAACAGGGAGACCAGGGACAGTCAGGTCTAGAGTCTCAGGTAAGGAACAGGGGGACCAGGGACAGTCAGGTCTAGAGTCTCAGGTAAGGAACAAGGAGACCAGGGACAGTCAGGTCTAGAGTCTCAGGTAAGGAACAGTGGGACAAGGGACAGTCAGGTCTAGAGTCTCAGGTAAGGAACAGGGAGACCAGGGACAGTCAGGTGTAGAGTGTCCGGTAAGGAACAGGAAGACCATGTTTGGAGGTTCTTGAGTGGTGGACCCAAATTAGAGGCGGAAACTGAAGGTAGTTTTGATGATTTGATGAATCCAGAATGCACAAAAACAAAAGGAGTCCTGGAACCAAGCAGGAAAAAAACAGGACCCAAAATAAAGTACAAGTAAAACAGAAACACAGGAAGACTACTAACATGACCCAGGAAGACTACGCAGTAACACTACGATGATCTGACCACGGATTAGGGGACACCAGGACTAAATCCAGAGGGTAACGAGGTAACAAGAGGCAGCTGACACAAGGGCTGGGAGACAGGTGGAAGACATCAGGTAATCCCAGGAGAGGGAACTCACAGGAAGTAAAACTAAGGGGGACGATATGTAGTTTCCATCCATCAGGGACAGAACAGGCTTAGGGTGACACCACTGACCTCAGCTGGGGGAATGTGTAACCGCACCACAGTGAGTTACACTTACATGGAATTTGCCTTAGTGAATGTTGCATACATAAACAAACAAATATATTTAACATTAATAGCAACAACCAATAAATAAAAAACAGAAACAAATATCCACATAATAGCTGTTTAGCATCAGAAAAAGGTGGCTGAATGGATTGAGTGCAGAATGTGAAGAAAATATATGGATGTGCAATGGGCAGATGCAAAGTCCAGAGTAAAAGTTGGTTTCTATCTGCCAGAGAGCTGTGGAGATAAGTCTAGCTACACCACAGATACATCCCGGGAGGAAATAAACATTACTTTTATTACCGTAAAACAAACTTCTATCACAGTTGACAGAAAGCTCTTGGTCTGTCTAACCACTCTGGTCTTTAGTGAAATAAACCCTTAATTCACCCATTTACATGTGGAGATATGCTACTCTATACACGCTAAAAGTAGTGATTATTTACATGGAGTCTGGTGGAGATACGCTGCTCTATACACGCTAAAAGTAGTGATTATTTACATGGAGTCTGGTGGAGATATGCTGCTCTATACACACTAAAAGTAGTGATTATTTACATGGAGTCTGGTGGAGATATGCTGCTCTATACACGCTAAAAGTAGTGATTATTTACATGGAGTCTGGTGGAGATATGCTGCTCTATACACGCTAAAGTAGTGATTATTTACATGGAGTCTGGTGGAGATATGCTGCTCTATACAAGCTAAAGTAGTGATTATTTACATAGAGTCTGGTGGAGGTATGCTGCTCTATACACGCTAAAAGTAGTGATTATTTACATGGAGTCTGGTGGAGATATGCTGCTCTATACATGCTAAAAGTAGTGATTATTTACATGGAGTCTGGTGGAGATATGCTGCTCTATACACGCTAAAAGTAGTGATTATTTACATGGAGTCTGGTGGAGATATGCTGCTCTATACGTGCTAAAAGTAGTGATTATTTACATGGAGTCTGGTGGAGATATGCTGCTCTATACATGCTAAAAGTAGTGATTGTTTACATGGAGTCTGGTGGAGATATGCTGCTCTATACACGCTAAAAGTAGTGATTATTTACATGGAGTCTGGTGGAGATATGCTGCTCTATACACGCTTAAAGTAGTGATTATTTACATGGAGTCTGGTGAGTTTGGTGATGGTGATGTCGGGGCTGTTTCATGTTAAACTAAAAGGATCTTACTCTTTAACTAAAAGGTCTAGCTCTGTAGGATCCATCCCATAGAGTTGTCACACACTATATGATAATCTGAGTCTGTCAGCAGCAATAACAGAACTTTTACCGTGAACACACTATGTAGGGAACTATTTCTGTGATAGGGAACGGTTCTAACACATCTAATGGCATCCACAGCTATGAGCAATGAGAAATCAGCTAAAGTAGCTACTGTAGATAGATCACTGTAGGTCCAATGGAATGTTCAACAAAACATTTGCCAGTTCATGTTCAAATTGTATGTATTGTATTATATTTCAGACTGAATCCTGGTGTTTCTTTCTTTTAGGAGGAGATGGAAATGACGAGCACCTTCAAGCAGCAGAAGTTCCATCTGGTTCAGAGCGGCTTCAACCCCGCCACCATCTCAGATCTTCTCTATGTGTTGGACTACTCCCAGGAGAGCTACATTCCTCTAACAGACAGTATCTACCAGAGCATCATCGCCGGAGAACGTAAGCTATAGAACTCCCCAAGTAAGGAAGAGATGACTCAGCTGGAATCAGTCGCACGCAGATGGATAGAACTGAGCTCTGCGTGCTGCGGCGCGTCATACTCAGGAAACCAGCGGGCCTGCAGTCACGTTCAATGATCTACTGAAGTGTGAATGAAAAGCCATCGCCCGGTCCGTGAAGAGCAGCCATGATGACTTGATCAAATACTGTGAACAGTAATGTCGCTGAGATTTCTATGTTAAACAAAACATCACATTAGTAATGTGAACCTGAACGTATCACTATGAAATCAGCCTTATTTCACCGCCCACACATGCTAAGAAACATCTTATCAAAAAGCTCTTAATATGTATATCAATTCAGCAGATTGTGATGTTATTACACGGATTTGGGCTAAATTAATAGATACATAATAAATGAATGAACTGTTCCATATAGTATTTTTTAATGTCTTTCTTCAAAGATTAGGGGGGTAAATTATCCATTAATAGTTCTCATAAAATTAAATTAAAGTGCCTTATTGACATCCGTACTGAAGGATTAATTGATACAATAGTTTATGAAAATGAAGAATCATACATGTGGTTTGTAACTTACAAACTAAATAAATGGTTCACAGATATGTTTTTGCTGCTTTGCTGTCAAACTGCTGAACATGTCTTTTATTTTAGTTTATCTTGAGAGTTTTTTTTATGGCGTCAGATTTGTGTTGCTATAAAACCCGAGTATTCAACAATCGGTGTATATGTGTGATATAATAGAAGCATATGCCTATTCCACGTTCACATCGAGTAAATCTACCCGCCTCGTAGGAAAAGGGAATAAAAAACAAAAAAAGCAAGATTTAAGTTAAACTAAATTAACCACATTTGTAACCCTCAAAGAGCATTACAAACCAATTTCTTAAAAACCTCAAAAGAGGTACACATTTAAAAATGTATATTCCATAATTTTACCCCAACAATAGAAATACATCTTTTCATTTCATTGTTTGCTTTTTGAAAAGTAAACTACCTAAAAATACCTACCTAATATTCACTTTGAAAAACCCTTTGGATACTCTGAACATTATCTGCATTATGATAAAACAAATGCTTCAATTTCATAACCTTTACCTGTCAGAGCGCGCATGGCAGACGTGGATTTGTGTGAAATAGTATCATTTATGATGTTAGTATGTTTCATCTCACTCGCGACGTAAATGTGACGCCATAGTTTTTACTCAATAAGCAAATTCTCCCAATACGTTGACCAATCACGGCACACACCTAATGTGTTTAATTCATATTAATTATGAAACAAAATAGTCACATATTGTCTTGACTGTGAACAGATCTTTAGCAGTATCACATATTGTTTTAACTTCTGTAAAAGTTCTCATTCCATGTTTTAATTTATTTTAATCTGTTTATTTCTGGTCTTTTTTAGCTACTGTACATGTATCTACAGACCTTCGTGCTTAGGTTGGGGGAGGGGGGGTGTTGACTGTTGGATAATAACTACATTAACATGGAAGGTTCATGGAGAGCTGATATTTGAACCATCATCCACGATAAACTAGCTTTTTCCACCAGTGCTCTCATCCTGGATTTCCATGACTAATACCAGCCGATGATTTCGGTGTTTCAATCAGGAGAGACATGTTTGCACATATGTAAATAAGGTTTATTGTACAGCTCTATAAAATGTAGGAGCAGGAGCCGAGGACTGGATGTGGAGGGGGGGGTGGAGCCGAAGTAGATGACTGGAGGAGGGAGGGGGAGGGTTGCACTCTATTCCTGCAACAACAGCTGATAGCAAAGGGAGAAACCGATTTAAAGCAGGGTTGTGACTGTGATTGGCCCTTGTAATTTGTGTAGGATTCTGATTGGTTAAGCAGGAAGGGGAACGCCTCCACCAGCTGATTCCATTTAGGAATAGATCATTGATTAAACTAGGTCTTCCTGAAGGATTTACACTGAGCTACTTATCTTTGAGATGAGCATGTTAGCTTCAATGCTAGTTGTTCCTAAAATCCACAATGTCTCCTCTTGGACATTGTCCATTTCTGTCTTTGCCCTGGACACACACCTGAGCTTCTGGAACATAATGAATTCCGCCTGGACCACATTTTTTGTTTTAGTGTGTATGTGACTGATGGAACAACAATCTTTGAAACTGGTCCAGTATTAAGCAAGAACGCTGTGACCGGCAGCCCCAGACCGGGCTGCAATGTACCCCTGTGACCAACTCCGATTATTATTATTAACCCTATTAATGAACTCTGTTATTCTAAGTGTCTGACAACATTACCTCCAGAAACAGCTCTAAGAATGCTAGCTCTAAACCCACCAGACTCCATTTAAAAAAGCAATACTTTTAGCGTGTATAGAGCCAACATATTGTCACATTACATTGGTAAACTAGACCAAAACTAGAGTTGGGATTGTTGGAAAAGTGGAACGCCGAACCAAAACGGCTTTTCATAGTTTGATTGTGTCTGCCGACTTTGAATGAAGTGAATTTTACGATGCTAAACATTATTTACCTGGAGACCAGTGGCTTTAGCGAACGCAATTTCACAGACTTTTCGCATCAAGTCTGGTGATAATGTACGTATTTTAAGGGTTTTGAAACTAGGTCCACAAACAATGACTCGCTAGCGCCCTCTACAAAGTTAAGAAGTTTGAGCCCCTGCAGTACGTTTAACGTAGAGTCACGAAACTTGGTACACATATGTAGCATGTTAGGACGGACATAAAACTCCATTGGAGCCCCCCCCCCCCCTAAACCCAACAGGAAGTCCGCCATTTTGAATTGTGTCCAGGCCTGAGGACGTTTACAGACCAAAATCGATTTTGGTCATAGTGCCCCCCCCGTGGCAACAGGAAATCCTTGCCCACTTACTCAGGCCACGCTCCCTTTCATAACATTTGAACTATTTAAGGTAGAGTCTTGTGTGAGTTATCTTTGAACTCAGCAGAGACTTCCTCCTTCATTGGTGATGGTTTTGCCCGCCCCCTATGCTTTAGCCACGCCCCTTTTCATAGCTAATGAACTGTATGATATAGAGTCTTGTGTGAGGTGGCATTGAAGTCAGGAGTTCCCTTTTCATTGGTGAGGATTTGCAGGTGTCTGAACGTTGTGCAAATACACGGTCGAAAGGAGCGGCGTCCGCCAGTACCCCCGACGTGAGAGGAAGCCCGAGGGCCCGTCCAATGCTGCTTGCAGCTATAATTTTAATTGTATCCAAAACTCAATGAGCTGTTGCAGAAACAAGCGCAGCGTGAAGCAATAAAGCAAAAACTGTCAGATAAATGTAGTGCAGTAAATATTAGGCTACAGCATTTTGTTCTGAGGTGTAGGGGAGTACAAGAATGAAGTAGCAGACAATGAAAAATCCTCAAAATTGTCCGTAAGTACCAGCCTGGAAATCCAGACCCCCGAGGTTACCCCGGAAGTGAGCATTAATGTCGGTCTGCAGCAAAATAAATACCCCCACGGTCTGAAAGCTGAAGCGGGAACGCTATCTGTATGTTTCCGTAAACCTTTTAACCTGGACATTTAAGGCTGTGGGCATGTTCATTATTGTCATTATATTGCTGAGTTTATGAAATCAGAGCAGTCCTCAAATATTTGACTCAAACTAAGTTAAACCATGTAATCTGTTATGCTACTTCAGTACACTTTTGAAGCAGATATTACTGAGACCATTGCAGAAAATACTTAAAGGGATAGTTCAGTGTTTTGAAGTGGGCTCATCTGAGTTATCCATCCAGTCTCCATTTCTAGGGTTATCGATATTTCCTCTGGTAAACACATACACTGTTTCACTCAGGGGTATAGGTATACAGTCTCCTCCAAAAGTATTGGAACTGCAAGGCACATTCCTTTGTTTTTGTTGTTCACTAAGGACATTTGGGTTTAGGATCAAACAATGAATATGAGACAAGAGCTTTTATTTCCTGGTATTTACATCTAGATGTGTTAAAGGACATGTCACCCTTTGTATTAGACCACAGCATTTTTAGGTGAGCAAAAGAAATGGAACGAATTATCTTAAAGTGCATAACATATAATATTTGGTAGCATAACCCTTGCTGGCAATGACTGCCTCAAGCCTGCACCCCTCGACATCACCAAACTGGAGTATGTGTGCACCTGCTCTATCTACTGAACCAACCCGGCCACATTCATATATTCATCTTTTGATCTTAAACCCAAATGTCTTTAGTGAACAACAAAAACAAAGAAATATGCCTTTTGGAGGGGACTGTATAAGTTTGATGCACTTGTTTTATTATTTCATTCCTACTGCTGTAACATGGTCTTTCTGATGTCATCATCCTCCATTCAGTCTCCAACCGGTGCCCCTGTCAGAGGAAATACATGTTGGTCTACTCCATGCACACGCATGCTGGTTTTGATGTTATTAACATGTGGCGGTAGCGGTGGGTTCGACTCCGACCTGAGGTCCTTTGCTGCATGTCATTCCCCCTCTCTCTCCCCTTTCATATCTTCAGCTGTCCTATCAAATAAAAGCCTAAAATGCCCAACATAATCTTAAAAATAAACAATAAAATTGTGGGAAATCTATAAAATCTATTTCCTTCCGTACGTGCGTACGACATATACTCCATACTGTGGCGGAACACTTCCTGTTGGTTTCATTCAGGAGCCAATGAGGATGTAAATATGACATTGTTACTGGGTCAAGGACAATGTCAAGCTACTTGTGTGAAGGGGTTATTTATTCACTGCTGCTCCTTATATTCCCACTTTACTTACATACTGTAAAATACAAGAATACAAGTTACAGTGCAGTCACTTTAATTAAATTAAAACAGAAAAGTCTTCAGCCTTGATTTCAAAGAACTGTTTGTTGCAGCAGACCTGCACTTTTCTGAGAGTTAGTTCCAGATCTATGGAGCGTAGACAGTGGCCGCTGCTTCTACCTGTTAAGTTCTGACTCTGGGGACAGAAAACAGAGCTGACCCAGACCAGCTGGGAGCTCTGGGGGGGTTCAGCAGATCAGACTTGTACGGGCCCTACTGGGGCGATGCTAGATTAATTGTATTTGACTTTTTAGTGTGCAGTACTAAAGCTAATATACCCCCCACCCCAACAATGCTAATCATATATAACCCCATAACTCCCACTAGATGACAGTTGTCGTGTTGATTTGAACCAGCAGATGGCGCCAACATGTAAGTAAACAGCAAGTACAGGCCCTTTACCAAGTACTGTTAGCTACAGGTATAAGTACCCATTGTGCCGTGTGCAATCATATATGACATTACATCTTTAAATGTAATCATTGTTCTGCTTGATATGCAACATTCTGGGATGGCTTTGGAATTTTCTTACTGACTTTTTTAGGGCTTTATGTCAACCAAACTGTAAGTGAGAAGACTAGATGAAACATTGAAACATGCAATACTACAGTCAAAAATGTTGTAATGGCATGTAATCTGTAAACTCTACATGTCTGGCCCTTGATGTAATTCTCATGTTCCATTTTCCTTAGTGATGTTGAGTTTGACACCGCTGCTGTAAAGTGAGGGGAAATATCATTTATTCCAGCTAAGTAAGGTCCCTTTAACTAAACCTGATCCAAACCATGCCAATCACTAAGGTGAAGAATTGTAACCATCACAACGTGATTGACAAAGATATGTGAATGTCCAATTTCCAAAAGAGATCCATGCATTACCATGATACAAAGTCTACGTTCCTGGATCAAGGTGAAATCGACCCTGGGTAGAGACCATTTGTCAGCGTTTACATGTAATTTTGGATGTAATCAGTAATTTAATTGTTCTCTATTGTAACACAATTGGACAAATAACACAGAAACTATTTGAGTGGAGAGATACCATGAGGGAGAATGGAGAAAAAAGTTAATTAATTGAATACGCCAGTGTTATGGTGTTATAGTTACAGAATCTGTGGCTGGAGAATTACATCAAATGTTTCGCAAATATTCTGCAGATAAAAGAAAACTGAAAAGAAACTGTCAACACGCCGGCAGATCAGCGCACACACCAACACACAAGTATACCCTTCAGACCACTAACGTAGCACAACAAGCCACTCTTGACATATTAACATCTTAAAGGGCACCATCAATATTGACATCCATAATGTTTACTGTGATTCAAAGTTCCCCCCCGATCAGAGAACTGCTGGCTGTGCTGCTGTGTGTGTAAGCTGACTCATCAGTTCATGTTATTTTTATGCATTCACATCATATTAATGCATGTCACTAACTGAGCTTCTTCCCCCGAGTCCCTGTGCGTTCCCTCCTCGGATTGTGGTGGCACCAGGATCCCGGATCCACGCAGGGTCGCTATCTTTAGCCTAACTGCCACAAACAGGTGGTCCATAGAAGACCACAGCTAATGGTTGTCCCAGAGCCATGCTGAATGAATCTCTTTGAATAGTGTCAGTTATGGTTTCTTTTTATTCCACGTCTCGTAGACTAGCATTGTTGTTGCAGGGCATCTGGAAATGGGAGCACTGCTAACTATGTGCTAATAGTCTTACCCTGTTCCTAGAGGTCATGGTGACACGAGAGGCTGAAGCTTCCGCCTCATCCCAGAAATACAAATCCACTCTGACATCCTTAAACTTAAAGTTAATACCAAAAATGTGAATAAATACAACCTCCATCTATAATTGTTAGACGTATTTGTCTCCATAGAAAGTCCATCAAATATATGACACATCATTTTGTAGAGTCATTTAACATCTCCCCCTGCAGTTAGTTCTAACTTGTGGCACTGTTTCACCACAGCTCCTCGGTCCCCTTACAGCTGGGAGGAGGCAGGACTAGGTGGAGGGATTATATCTCCAACCTGGCCTGGGAACGCCTCGGGACCCCCCAGTCGGAGCTGGTTGATGTGGCTCGGGAAAGGGAAGTTTGGGGTCCCCTACTGAAGTTGCTCCCCCCGTGACCCGACACCGGATAAGTGGACAAAGATGGATGGATGGGTGGATGGATGGGTGGATGATGGATAGATGGATTAGTACTTTTACTGCAGGATGTGATTACTTCTTTTGTCTCTAACCGAGTTGTTCTATTTTGTTAAAGCTGGTCTGAAATGTGTTTGTGCGGACTAACAGGGGAGGTCATGAAGCCCAGTACTGTAGACTCACTGCAGGGGTCCATCTGCAGACCTGCTGCTTTAGACATAGTCAACCTGAACCTGATTACCCTCGGCGGGAGGTCATCCAACGCTTACCCAAAGCGTCTCCAAGGGTCTGAACACTTCCAAGTTTGTGGTGACTGACGTTGCTCTCTCTGATCATTCCTGTGTTTTCTTTTCAGCAGCACTATCTCTGGGCCCAAAAGTGTCCAAACAAAGATAATCAGAAAACGGTATATCACTGAAAACCACAGTGAAACATTTATTCAGCTTTTCTCCTCCACACCCGCCCTCTCTGGGCTCTCAGTCACTGAGCTTGTAGATAATTTCAATTGTAAAATTACAAGTGTTATTGATGCCATTGCTCCCACTAAGGTCAAAGTTGTGTCTGGTAAGAAAAGATCTCCATGGAGAAATGTCCTACTGGTGAGAACAGAAAAAAGAGAGTGTAGGAAAGCTGAACGAAGGTGGCGAAAAAGAAATCTCCTGGTCCATTACAACACCTATAAAGAGAGACTTCGCATTTATAATTTGGAACTAAGGAATGCAAGGCGGTCTTTCTTCTCTGATATTATTTCTAGAAACAATAATAATTCACGTGCTTTGTTTGTTACTGTCGATAGGTTAACAAACCCTCCAGGACCAGTAGCATCTGAACTTTTATCTACCAAGGCCTACAATGACTTTGCATCCTTCTTCAAAGAAAAAAATTCATAAGATTAGACAAACAGTCTGTGCCTCCATATCAAGTTCAGGATATATCAAGCAAAACTAGTTCCAATGTGACGGAATTTCATACAATCAATCATAAAAACCTAGAGGACATTATACAACATCTGAAATCCTCCTCCTGTTGCCTTGATATTCTACCAACGGGTGTTTTCAAAAATGTTTCGACTTGTTTGGCTTCTGATCTTCTACAGATTGTGAACACGTCTCTTCTTTCAGGTATCTTTCCACGGGCCCTGAAAACTGCAGTAATCAAGCCACTCTTAAAAAAGAACAATCTAGACAAGTCACTAATGAGCAACTATAGGCCAATATCAAACCTTCCGTTTTTAAGTAAAATCATTGAAAAAGCGGTTTTTCTACAACTCAGCCATTTCCTGTCACTAAACAACAGTTTTGATACCTTTCAGTCGGGTTTCCGACCACACTGAGACGGCTCTCGTCAAAGTCTTTAATGACATCCACCTTAACACAGAGAGTGGGAAAATTTCAGTCTTAGTATTACTTGATCTCAGTGCTGCATTTGACACGGTCGACCACGACATATTACTAGACCGATTGGAAAACTGGGTAGGACTTTCTGGCTCAGTACTAAACTGGTTTGAATCCTACTTACAGAATAGGGATTACTTTGTGTCAATAGGTAATTATACATCTGAACATACAAATATGATGTGCGGAGTTCCCCAAGGCTCCATTCTGGGGCCTCTTCTGTTTAACATCTACATGCTTCCACTGGCTCAGATTATGGAAAACAACAAAATAAGTTACCATAGTTATGCGGACAACACACACATTTACATAACCTTATCGCCAGGGGACTATAGTCCAATACAAAAACTGACTAAGTGCATCGAACAAATTAATGGCTGGATGTGCCAGAACTTTCTGAAATTAAATGAAGGAAAAACTGAGGTGGTTGTTTTTGGAGCAAAAGAGGAACGATTAAAAGTCTGCGCTCAGCTTCAAACAACAATGTTAAAAACAACAGACAAAGCCAGAAATCTTGGTGTAGTCTTGGACTCAGACCTGAATTTTAACAGCCACATTTACAAAGTCAGCCTACTATCACCTTAAGAATATATTAAGGGTTAAAGGACTTATGTGTCAACAGGACTTGGAAAAACTGGTCCATGCTTTCATCTTCAGTAGACTTGACTACTGTAACGGGGTCTTTACAGGTCTCCCTAAAAAATCAATCAGACAGCTGCAGCTGATTCAGAACGCTGCTGCTCGGGTCCTCACTAAGACCAAGAGACTGGATCACATCAATCCAGTTCTGAAGTCTTTACACTGGCTTCCTGTGCCTCAAAGAATTGATTTTAAAGTACTCTTGCTAGTTTATAAATCCCTTAACGGTTTAGGGCCAAAATACATTTCTGATCTGCTACTACACTATGACTCCCCCAGACCTCTCAGGTCATCTGGGACAGGTCTACTTTCTGTCCCCAGAGTCAGAACTAAACAAGGGGAAGCAGCATTCAGTTTCTATGCTCCTCATATCTGGAATAAACTCCCAGAAACCTGTAGATCCGCTGCTACTCTCAGTTCTTTTAAATCAAGGCTGAAGACCTTTCTTTTTGATGCTGCCTTTCTTTAAATTATGTTCTTTTAATGTTTAATTTCTTATGCTGCACTGTAACTTTTATTCTTGTGTTTTATGTGTCTTAATGTTCTTATTTTTAATTCACGTGTTTTATCTGTTTTTATTTTTTTTAACTGATTTTGTGTAAAGCACTTTGAATTGCCCTGTTGCTGAAATGTGCTCTACAGATAAAGCTGCCTTGCCTTGCTTTGAGTTGCGCTATGAGGGGCTTTTGTCCAGTTCTTAAGGTAAAGTCTATCAGGTAAGGTATCACATGCCCTTCTGGAGGAGAACCAGAAAATAAGTTGGGGGACACGCTACCAAGCGGTCGGTATCTCTCCGTGCCTTTGTACGAAGCCACAGCGTAGATTTAATAAATCAAGCTTTAGTTTAACCTTTCACAGGCTATCTTTAACCTAACTGCCACAAACAGGGGTCCATGGAAGACCACGGCTAATGTTTGTCCCAGAGCAGAGCTGAATGAACTCTCTGAACTTCGGGGAATGGGAGCACTGCTAACTATGTGCTAATAGTCTTACCCTGTTCTTAGAGGTCATGGTGACACGAGGGGCTGAAGCTTCCACCTCATCCCAGAAACACAAATCCACTCTGACATCCTGGACTTTAAATAATTATCAAACTTAAAGTTAATACCAAAATGTGAATAAATGCAACCTCTATCTATAATTGTTAGACGTATTTGTCTCCATAGAAAGTCCATCAAATATATGAGACATCCTTTTGTGACAATGGAAATCACAGTTGTCAGATTGACACCACTCTAGCCTAATGGATGGGGGGGGTGCCCTGCCTTGAGGCTGTGTCAGATGTTGGGAGGCAGCGTGAAAGTCACAGTGCCCTGCTGAGTAAAAGGCCACAGATATGGTCAAAACTAACTTAACACGGATGATACATAAACGCCACCACACCACCATGTAACATAGCACTCTGCAGGGAACTTCTGATGAAATATGTCATTCCCCTGACTGCACAGCTCAAATCAATACTTGCAGTTTAAAACGTGTGATTTTGATAGAGGAAAAGTGTTCCCTGAAGTTAGCAGCTCAGTATTCCGTCACAGACACTCTAAGAAATATCTGTGTATTAACAGTAGTATGAATGTATATTTTAACAGAAATTGTCCATAGAAGTGGTCAGTTGTATATTAGGTTTTTTTCCATTTTGAATTAGTAGTCTGTGTTCTCACAAATTTTGTCGGCTGCTCAGGGTTTGGGAGGTTAAAGTACACGCAGTCGCTTTTTTTGACATTTTGTTTCAGTTGTTTTTTTCGAACTTTGTGACACTTTTTCCAAGGTTTTTTTATGTTATGTTTTCAAATATTCTGTATTTTAACTTATGGTAAGTTACACATAATTTCAATTTGTAGGGGCAAAGCTGATGTACAGTATTTCTCAGGGTGCAGACTGTGTGACAGTAACAGTACAGGGACTTTCACATTAAAGGTTAATAATGTGCTATATTAAAATTTCTCGCAATAACCACGAGACACAAAACAACCACAAACCGATCAAAAGTGAATAAAACGAGATGCAAAACAAAGCAAAAAACTCAAAATAGACATTTTGAAGTTGATGTGCTATGGTTGGGGTCCAGCTGGCCGTGTGTATTAGTTTTATTTATTAGTTTTCTATCGGCCTGCCCTGTCTGTCCCTGCTGTTGCCTGTTTTCCTCCCCCTCCCATGCTATTGGGCACGGTTGTCCCCAGAGGATCCGGTTCCCTTTGTCTGGTCTCCAGAAGCTTCTGCAGCCCTCGGCACTACAGTCAGCTTGTCCTCAGGTCACCATCCTCAGACCAGTGGGCAGACCGAGTGGGCCAACCAGGATCTGGGGGCGGCTCTTAGGTGTGCGGCGTACTGTATTCCTTCCACGTGGAGTGTCCATCTTCCTTGGGTTGAGTACGCGCACAACTCCCTTCCCAGCGGGGCCACTGGGATGTCCCCGTTTATGTGCGCTATGGGGTTCCAGCCTCTGCTTTTCCGTTCCCTAGAAGAGGAGGTGGCGGTCTCTCAGACTCCCTCCTGCTGAAGCCAGCTAACCACGCACACCTGAGTCTCATCTACAATCACCTGCTCCCGCCCCTCACACTGCCTATTTCTACCACGTATTTCTGCCCCGGCTCTTCAACCCATCCTGGCGCGATCGTTGCTCCAGTCACGCTGGTGAAACCTGCTACAAGCAAACCTTCCTTTAGCTTTCGTCTCTCTGTGTTTTCATGTACTTACCTCCTTTTGTTTTCTCCCCCCGCAGTCATCACCTCAAGGCTTCTCCTCTCGGTCCCCCTCCCACGGCGCCCCGCTTCCATCTGTCTCCGACTCCGTTCCCAGTTCCCGTTCTCTGCGTCCCGGTCCTTGGCGTCTTCCTTCCTACTTCCCTTCTCTCTTTAAATTAATCCTTTTATTTTTGGTGAGCCGTGCGTTTGAGTCCTTCTGTTCTCTTCATTACAGTGATGTGTGAATGCAGGAATGTGAAATGTGAGGTGAACATTTCTCCAGAAACCGAGACATACCAACCCTCCCCCATCTGTGTTCAAATCTACCAGTGTTGGAATGTAACTAAGTTCATGTATTCCAGTACTGTACTTCAGTCCAGTTGTTGAAGTACTTGTACTTTACTTGAGTCTTTTCTTTTCATGCCACTTTCTACTTTTACTCCGCTACATTTCAGAGAGAAATATTCTACTTTTTACTCATTACAGCTTTAATTACTAGTACTTTAGTTACTAGTTACTTTAGTTACTCCACTACATTCATCTGACAGCTTTAGTTCCTAGTTCCTTTAGTTCCTTTCCACATTAAGATTCCTGCCCACTAACCATGTGTAGTTTCTATAATCTGATGTCTTATTATAAAGTAACCTAGCAACAATATAAGGGCTCCAGGTCCAGCTGAGATGATGAGACCATGAAACACACAGCTGCTTGGATCCTTCACTCTTTTTAACATGAGAGGATTCTTCTTTACTATTAATACTTTGAAGCTTTAGTACATAACTTTTTTTATATTCATGAACGTCCATAAAGCTCCACACCACTCCCTCTGGATCTCTCAGTGGGACTATGTTCAGAGATCGTAGCGTTCGGCGACTTTCCCTCGCAGAACCTCGAGTGAAGATGAGGACCTCTTCTGAAGAGTCCATCATGTTGCTTTAATCCTCTGTGTCCTCCTTGGCTACTAGTAAGTGTATGAAGGGGGGGGGGAGGTGTGTGATCACGAGAAAGCTTGTATCATGGGATGCGCCAATCATGTTGTTGTAATACTTAAAATTCCTCATGGTGGAGACAGGAACTACACACCTGTAGCTTTGACTAGATTTTACTGATGATGTTTACTTCGTATCTTTTTAATGCAGACTTGTACTGCAGGATGTGATTACTTCTTCCATCTCTGCAGTGTTTTAGAAATGAAAACTAGATGAAATAACCAAGCAGTGGTGCAGTGGTGCTCCTGATGATAGGAACAACTTCCATGTGTCTACATGATACTGGAGCAGGTCGTGGCAAATCAACTACATCGACACTACAGTAACCTGTATAAACAGTTCCAGTCTGGTTTCCCACGCTAAACACAGCCCTGACACACCATTGGTGAAATCCCTAATGACCTACTCTGTGCAGCTGACATCGGGCTGCTGTCCATCAACATCCTACTCAACCTGAGGGCTGCCTTTGACAACATCTCACATCCCCTCCTCATCAACATTTGTATCATGGGGGGGCACTCTCCTGGTTTGTACAACTTTATTATTTAGCTAGTGCGACTGTTCTATAGGGTGTCCCCCAGGGGTCAGTGCTTGGTCCTCTCCTCTCATCATATCTTCCTTCCCCTGTCATGAGACACCACTAAATACACTTCCACTGCTATGCTGACGACACCCAGCTCTACCTCCCACGAACCGTCATCTCACCTTCCTCCTACTTTACTCAGCAACTGTTTTTCAAGACATTCAAAACTGGATAAACACAAACTTTCTGAAACTCAATCACATTAAGACAGAAGTCCTGCTCATGGGGCTCCAAATCCACTTTTCCCAAACAGCATTACTTCAACTTACCATAG
>NW_022603329.1:0-34601 GCF_008692095.1 Etheostoma spectabile
CTTATATGTTTGCTTGTATTACATCAAGTGACCTGCATACCAATGACTGCAAAGATTAATATGTATATGGTTGCAGAACTGTACCTTCTAATAGACATAAGACCACTTGGGTTATCTTTGTGCTGCTCTATGGGTCGTCTGCAGAAGGTAAAGACCAGATTGTCTCTCTCCAGGATAATTTAAGCGACAAACGTCCCTGGGTGGACTTGAACCACCTTCTTTCGGCTAAACAGCGACTGCGCTGACCTATTGCGCCACAGAGACTGCGCCTGGTCGGGGTTTTATGAGCGGTAGCTCGATCTTTAAGCCACAAGCAGTTGCTTTATGGCTGTCTGTTAAAACATGAACAGAGACAACTTCTCTTTGTTGAAGCATTATTACAATCAAGCATCCGGGATACATGGGGGGGGGGGCTCTGCTATGGTGTGGTAATAAAAAGAAATACATAACATTGTAAAGGCTACCATACACAAGGCATAGGAATCATATATGCTAGTAAATAATAACAATAAACCAATATCAATTACATTATCTTAATGAGCAAGGACATTTAAACAATGGCCATTATATCGAATCAGGCAGGTTATAAGCAAGCTAACAGGTGTAACCTAGTTAACAAGTGAAGAACACAAAACAAGCTAACTTTTAAATTTGCCAGAACTACAGACCAATACACAACAGGCTTAAATGAACTGACAAACATCAGTTCTAGGACTTACAGTTCTCAAAGACGCAACAAATCTCAGTTGATTATCCTCCGGACAAACTAGTCTCTTGCTCTTTTCTCTTCCACAATCACACCTGATATACGACGTTTAGTACAAAACTAAAGTAACAAGCCCAATTTCGTAAAATGTAAGGAGTAGAAGTGCAAATTGAGTAGACTGCCTCAGTCTGTGGATCTTTATGGAGGAAGCTTGATTGATTGATATACGCCCTTATTTGTACCATAACAGAGATCATATTGTATTAAACCAGGTTGGGGCAAGAACCTTTCTGGTTTACTCTTGACAAATAGAGTAAGTAATCAATATCAACAACAAAACTACTGCAAAGGCTGGGAATCAAAACCAGGTCAAGTGCTTGGAAGGCAGTTACCTAAAGCACCCTAAGTAAGTAAAAGGATTACATAAAGACTAAGTCTAAGTCAATCTCAGAAAACAGTTTTAAAAAACTGAAAATCTTCAGGGGAGTAGCTCAGTGTGTAGGCTCATGCTTTCATGTATGAGGCACTGGCATCTCCAGCAGGTATTATGGTAGAGTCTTTAAAAGAGCTGAAACAGATACCTCCTGTGGTAATCTGACTGGTAGGGTCTAGAGAACGTAGTGGTTAGACTAAGACCTCCTGTTACACAAACTAAGCGGTGTGCTCTTTCTTTTATACCTCAGACTATCAGACAGCACAACAAGCACTTTAAATGCACATGTTTTACAGTCTTTATTTTACTGTATTTATGTACTTAAACTGTAGAATGTTTATAGTATTATGCTCCAGTTTTTAGAGGTGTTACAGCAGTTATGAGCACTGTAGTTTCCATTTTCATAGATGAAATAAACTGGACATGCTATTAGGTTTACTCTTCAGCAGATGGAAACCTTACATCCCAGACACTTGCTTTGCTAAACATCCACAGACTGGAAATAGACTTAGTGCTGATACAAATGATGAGATTTAGCAGAGGATGGTTTCGATCCATCGACCTCTGGGTTATGGGCCCAGCACGCTTCCGCTGCGCCACTCTGCTCTGCTGTTTGGGCTCAAGGGATGGAAAATTCTGTGATTCACATTTTGAGGGAAGGTGGCAACAAAGGTTCTAACAGCTTACGGGTGGCAAAGTTTAACATTTTGTAGACCTTGCTACTTGCGTATCACTCTGCTCAGCCTCCCTGGTCTACTCCAAGGTGGTGGAAAGGAAGCTTCAGCCAATCCTCCGCCAAGTTGCCTGTTATTTGTAGGTAGTGTGGCCGAGTGGTCTAAAGCGCTGGATTAAGGCGCCAGTCTCTCTGGAGGCGTGGGTTCAAATCCCACCACTGCCATTTGCATCTATTACATAGCTGGAAGCCAACTAAGGTGATGTCTTGCAGCTGTGTCATTTGGGCTGAACTGGTGAAGTAACTAGAATCATCCATCAATTACCTTGCTGAGATTGTTCCTTGTCAACCTGAGGTTAAACAATTGGTGAAACCTTCCTTTCCAGCACTTTGGAGTAGAAAATCAAAAATAATTGTGATAATTAATCGTGATCTCCATATTGATCAAAATAATCGTGATTATCACTTTGGCCATAATCATGCAGCCCAAAGAGATCTAATGTTTTATCAAACCAGGTTGGACAAGTAACCTTTCTGCTGACTTCTTGTTAAAAAAAGCAAGTAACATCACTCAAAGAAAGCTACTGCGATGGCTGGGAATCAAACCCAGGTCAACTGCTTGGAAGGCAGCTATGCTCACCACTATACCACCATCACTGGACAATACAATGTTCACTTCAAATCTTGTAATACATCTGGGCATTGAGACTGTGAAGTGCGCTCTATCACTGAGCTACAGCCTCTGATGATTCCGAAATTCCCTCCAGGGGCTCCTGTGTTATCACATTCACAAGAATGGGAAGTGCGTTCATAAACATTGTTGCCCTTCAATAGCTCAGTTGGTAGAGCGGAGGACTTATTATTATTTATTAATATAACATTAAAAATAATCACGTTAGTCTTATTTTTTATGAATTAATTTATTTAAAAAACTATTAAAGAAGATAAGGATAAACAAGATAAAGATAGGATGGCTGAGCGTTCCAAGGCGCTGCGTTTAGGTCGCAGTCTCCACTGGGGGCTTGGATTCAAATCCCACTTCTTACATGAATTGTTTCCTTCTAGAACTGATTTCAGAGACATGGTATTGGGAAGCTTGAACTCAGCTATTCTCTACATTGTAGTGCACATTAATTTGCGCAAGATACTGAATTGAAAGTACAGCCGCACCTTTTGTGAGCATCTGCATTATCAACCCATGTAAAGTTACCATGTGTACACAGTAGACCTATCTACTGCTGTATTCATTGTTTGTGGCAAGTCCTTTAAAACCTATTCTTGACTTTTCTTGTTCCACATCCTGTGTGAACGCTTAGCTTACTAAATGACTTAAATTAGCCAGTAATTGTTGTGTGCCTTCAATAGCATAAGTGTTAATAATATGGAAGAAGCTGCCTGGCAAACCAATGTTGCCTTTTAGAACAGTGGTTCCATGGTGTAATGGTAAGCACTCTGGACTTTGAATCCAGTGATCTGAGTTCAAGTCTCGGTGGAACCTGGTTTTAAGCCAGAGTACTGTTGAAATAAAAAAATCAACCTCTACACTGTCCACATCTAGGCTAACGGGTAAAATATTCTTGGCTGTTTGACTGAAAACAGTATGTTGGTGGTGGCATGTTGAGCTGTGACCTGTACTTTATGTTAACTTAAAAGACCTCCAAATTTAGACTAAGTTGAACATATTGAGGATATTTCCACAATGTTGACCCAAATGTCAGTCTCTTTCCCATCTAGTTGGGACATGTCTGGACACAGGTGGACATTTTGTTGGACTTGGAATATTCAGTCAGGATGGCTGAGCCGTTCAAGGTGCTGCGTTCAGGTCACAGTCTCCACTGGAGGTGTAGGTTCGATATTGGGGATATTGTTTTTGTTTTGTTTTTTGCTGTTTGTTGTGGTGGTGTAGCTTAGGGGGGGTGGTAAGATAAGTCGCTTGCAAGGGTTACACAGTCATCAGCACACATTTGCAAACCGACTTTCAACAGTACATTCCCGTACCTACTTCACATTTGCTCTTTTGGTTGCTCGGCCAGTCTTATCAAATATGGCTGCCACGCACCAACAGGGGACCGTCGCAGAAAGGGATGGGGACGAAGATGGTGCATCCTGTTTAATTAGTTACACAGTTAAGCAGTTACACTTATATTCTATGGTCTTCTTTTAATTTTATTGGCATGTTTATTGAGTTAAATTAGAGGCAATTAGGGTGTTTTTACGGTTGAGTGTATTCTGGGGTTGTGTAAATAAAGTAGGCAGGACTAGATTACAGCCGATAGATATCAGAGATCAACCCATTACCTTAGTTTTTATGCGTTGTACTTTTTCCTTGCCAGGTGAGTTATGGAAACTGTTACAGCATAGCGGAGTATTCTGTCCACCTCCACACCCGTAGTCTTCTCTTCAAGCAGACTTACTGCCTCCTGGTCTTGTCTTGACCTGGTTACCACTTTCTCATTTTTGTATGGCAGCACATCCAGCTGCTAGAGATTCTCAACAATCTGGAAGAGCTCCATGTTGGAAGGAACAGTGGACGTCAGAAGGTTGCGGCCGTAGCTGTTGCTCTACGATCCGTGCTGGGCCATGAAACGTTCCCCCGTCTGGTTCGAATGGTGAGCGGTCCATCTGGTGGACCGAACTTCACTGGCTCTATGGGGGTGAGATGTGGATGATCAGCACCAATGAGAAGGAGTGGGCTGGCGTTCTCAAACTACTGAAGGGAGAGACCTGCCAGGTACTTCTACCTCTTCTGCAGACTGACTGGATAGGATTGATCCGCCAAGCCTAGGCGAGCTAAGCCGTTACTCCCAATACTACCTGTCAGTATACTGTATGTTTAGCTTATATAAGGTAAAAGACAAATTTAGACTTAACAGTGTATGTACTTGTGGAGGTGCTGTGGCTTAGTTGGTTAAAGTGCCTGTCTAGTAAACAGGAGATCCTGGGTTCAAATCCCAGCAACACCTTGTTGTTGGAGAGATTACCTCTTTTGGCGCGTCATCATCATGTCAACCCAATCCCTGTGAAAGTACCATGGTAGTAAATGAAAATGGCATGTTACATTTACACAGAAACACCAATAACATGCCCACAAGGTGTTCTATTTGCCTGATAACTAATGAAATTAATTAATAAATGCGCTACTTTGACTCCACTACAGTTCTGTGTCAGTCAACTGCTCCATTTCACTCACACTGAGTCAGACTTAATGCCCCGCCCACAACACATCTGATTGGCAGGCAACTTAAAAAGAAGTATAGGTAATCTCTGCAACAACAAGGTGCTGCCGGGATTTGAACCCAGGAACTTCTGCTGACTAGACAGGCACTTTAACTAACTAAGCCACAGCACCTCTGGGGATGAACACGGATGCATGGCCATTATGGAGGTACTCGGTGTAAACACTGAGGTGGTTGGGTCATCTGGTAAGGATGCCTCCTGGGGCCTCCGTAGAGAGCTGGTCCAGGCACATCCAGCTGGGAGGAGGCCTCGGGGAAGACCCAGACTAGGTGGAGAGAGTACATCTCCAACCTGGCCTGGGAACGCCTCAGGATCCCCCAGTCGGAGCTGGTTTATGTGGCTCGGCAAAGGGCAGTTTGGGGTCCCCTGCTGGAGCTGCTGGACAAAGATGGATGGATGGAGGGAACCCTTTTCTCTAGCTCATTGTATGCTTGCAAGACGGACTTCGCTGCAGGAGGCGCTGTAGCTTAGTGGTTAAAGTGCCTGTCTCGTAAACAGGAGATCCTGGGTCCAAATCCCAGCAGTGCCTGGTTCACACTTAATGAATTGTTTCTATATGTTTGCCAATACTAAACGTGTGCAACTAAGTTAATGCTTGATGTTTCTAAAGCACTTAAGTGACATGTGGTGTTGTTTTGTACCATAACATTACATGTGTCCATGTAAAGCAAATTAAAGCCTTTTGTTGGAGGTGTTTTTGCAACTTTAGTGTGAAGATTATAAAGTTTTTATTATCATGAATTCCTTTAGTCTTACCTTGGAAGCTTAGGGCTCCTGCACACTGCCTGCATGGCGTGAGCGTGCCAGCTGAGGTTAGAATGCCTACCGTATTGGTCAATACTGTTAACATGAGAGAAATAAAAACAGACACGCCACACAGCAAACGCTATGTTGACTGTTGAGGAGGACTAAATTAAGACTGTATTTTAAGCTTTTCATGGCTTTCCATGAAACATGGCCAGCCTGGAGTGAGTGGTTAATGACCTTTGTGACCAGCTGCTGGACGAAGATGGATGGATGGAAGCAACCGTGTTCATTAGCTCATTGTATTCTTGCAAGACAGACTTATCTGTAGAAGGCACTGTAGCTTAGTGGTTAAAGTGCCTGTCTTGTAAACAGGAGATCCCGGGTCCAAATCCCAGCAGGGAATGTTATAACCAGGAGGGAACGTTCTCTAAACGTTAGCGTTTGGTTCAAACTAACCTTTAGAGAACCAAAAACTAACGTTCCCTAACGTTCTGTGTTAGTAGGGTACTTATCGCTGTCAAAAGGTATGGTGTTATGTTTGACAATGATACTCAATACAGGAAACATGACAATGCATAATATTTTTTTTTATTCTTCAAGTTTGTCTTTTTGTCGTTAATGGCCACAAGTGAACAGTTCCTTTCTGCCTTTGACCGACATATTTCGGCTTGTTTTTCCAGCCCCTGCACAAACAGCAGAGCAGAGTGGCGCAGCGGAAGCGTGCTGGGCCCATAACCCAGAGGTCGATGGATCAAAACCATCCTCTGCTAATCCCTGTGCTTTGTACCAGCAGTAAATGAATTTCCAATCTGTTGATGTTTAACATAGCGTCTGATGCTGCTAGTGTCTGAAGTGAAATGTCTCCGCTGGCCGAAGAATTAACTTAATAGTTTGTTAAGTTAATTTCTTCCATAAAAATAGAAACTACAGTGCTCATACCTGCTGTAACACCCATTAAAACTGGAGCATAAAACAATAAATACATTACACTACAGTTAATAAATACTGTAAATAGAAACATGTACGTTTAAAGTAAAGTAAAACCTGTAAATGCAACGGCAGTGGCTGGAAATCAAACCAGGGCTAAATGCTTGCACTGCCATGATATAATTCATAGTCAAAAAGTAACATATCTGTTGCCTTTCTGCTGGACAATACAACGTTTACTGCAAATCTTGTAACACAGACTGAAAATAAATGCTAAGAAATACATTGCTGGGGGCTGGTGTCTTCCAGTAGTTATGAGATAACACAATATTATTCATGAAGGTACATCTGCAATTTGGTGTAATGTCACATGTTGTTGGTTTTCTACCGCTCTTAAAGAAAGCCTCTCGTTGTCGGCAGAATTCGAACCTGCGCAGGGAGACCCCAATGGATTTCTAGTCCATCGCCTTAACCACTCGGCCACAACAACCTGAAACACAGCCCTATACCTGTTTGCATGAATGTTCATAAACATTTTAATTGGTTAGTAATACCAGACATGGACAAAGTGCCAATCATAGTCTGTGGATAGTTGTGGATGAAGTTTGATTGATTGATATGCTCCCTTATTTGTACAAGAGCTATTTTGTAACAGAGATCTAATGTTTTATCAAATCCGGTTGGGCAAATAACCTTTCTGCTTACTTCCTACTTGTTTCTGCATTTGTTCAGAGCTATGTCTGATGATGAACTCACTACTGGGACAACCCCAAAGAGAAGCCCTTATGAACCCAATAATCATCAGTGTCTCCATTTGAGATGATCTGAATGTGATTACAATGACATCCATCTTCAGTTAGTCTGTAGCATTGTCATGTTCAACTGCCCCAACAAGTAGCACTTACTGAATTCAACAGTCAAGTCAATGCTAAAGTTACAGTAATAAGAATGACTTAGAAAACATTTCAGCATTGTTCAACCAGTAACAAGGGAGAATATCCTTTTAAACATTTCTATAGGGAGGTCAGCAAAACTACCCGTCTGTCTGTACAGACTACAACTCAACCCTTTTTCAAACCTAAGCTTTGTGAGTAACGTTTCCAGATGTCTTTGTGTAGGTGTTGCAGAAATGCTGGAGTAGTGTGGATACGTGGCCTAAATATAACAACAGATATGCGTTGTTATAGGAAAACAGTATTAAATTGGGTATAGACCAAGAAAGACAAAACTTTTACATAAGAATTGAGCATGTTCCTGCTGTCAAAGAGAGCTTTACCGTGACGTAGGATCACCTACCTCAGGATCCAGGAATCCACAAAAACAACAAATGAGGCTAAAAGAGTTATGTAAACATTTGAATTAAAACATGTATGTGCATGAGTGAAGACAATGAAACCTGTACTCTTTCTCTATCTATGTTGTTTCTTCTTGCTGACATAGTGCCAAATGTTGTCCGGCTCACTGATGACTCGACTGAACCATTTAATTGTATCACTCAGTGTTAAAAATTAAAATAAAAAACAAACATGTTTTCTGCCCGGTTTCCAATCCGGGACCAGTTTCAGCAGAGTCTAATTTAAAGGAAATGGTACTCTTTAAAAGTGTTGGGGTTCTAGCATTAAACTAATGAGGAAGAATCTGACAAATCTAAATCAACCAAAAGTAAGTCCAGGAACATATTCTTTCAAATGTCACACCTGTATCTGTCAAGTCCTGACCATTCCCTGACCGGGAATTGAACCCGGGCCGCGGCGGTGAGAGCACCGAATCCTAGCCACTAGACCATCAGGGAGTCACATCTGTCCAATTCATCTTTGTAGATGTGAGTTTCCTTGTGTAAATATGAAAAGTGACGTGTAAAAAAAAGGCTTTAAAAATTTTGGGAAAAACCCACGAAGATTTAAGAAGGAAAATCAGAGGGAGAAGACAAGGACAGATCGGTGGTAGAAGACGGGAACAGATCAGAGGGAGAAGATGGCGACAGATCATAGGGAAAAGACGGGGACATATCAGAGGGAGAAGACAGGGACAGATCCGTGGGAGAAGACGGGGACATATCAGAGGGAGAAGACGGGGACCGATCGGTGGCAGAAGACGGGGACAGATCAGAGGGAGAAGACAGGGACAGATCAGAGGGAAAAGACGGGGACATATCAGAGGGAGAAGACAGGGACAGATCCGTGGGAGAAGACGGGGACATATCAGAGGGAAAAGGCGGGGACATTTCAGAGGGAGAAGACGGGGACATATCAGAGGGAAAAGACGGGGACATATCAGAGGGAAAAGACGGGGACATATAAGGGAGAGAAAACGGGGACATATCAGAGGGAGAAAACGAGGACATATCAGAGGGAGAAGACGGGGACATATCAGAGGGAGAAGACGGGGACAGATCAGAGGGAGAAGACGGGCACAGATCAGAGGGAGAAGACGGGGACAGATCAGAGGGAAAAGACGGGGACAGATCAGAGGGAAAAGATGGGGACAGATCAGAGGGAAAAGACGGGGACAGATCCGTGGGAGAAGACAAGGACAGATCCGTCTGGAGAAGACGGGGACAGATCAGAGGACCAACCCAACATCATGAAGACAGAGACAGATCCTTTTATTCGTCCTTATTTCTTGTTGGAGAACAGAAGAACTCAGTTTTGTTTTTATTTTTCTGTTTGCGTCCGTTTTAAAACCTGAGCACCTTATTTAAGTTTTGTTGCATGAATGTTTTATTTTGAAAGAGTGCAAAACCACTTCCTAATAAAACAGGTTGTACTATCTGAGGTTTATTCATAGTGTGTGTGCATGTGCGTGTGCGCGTGTGTGTGTAAAAAAAAACAATGATTCAGTTTGAAATATATTTTTATCCACAAATTAATTTTAGTCTTCAATTCTTTAAATTAATGCTCATTTCTTTCTTATGCTGCACTGTAACTTTTATTCTTGTGTTTTATGTGTCCTAATGTTTCTATTTTGTTTTTAATTCATGTGTCTTATTGATTTTTAATGCTTATGATTTTTAACTGTTTGTACTTGTGTTTTATCTGTTTTAATGATTTTGTGTAAAGCACTTTGAATTGCCCTGTTGCTGAAATGTGCTATACAAATAAAGCTGCCTTGCCTTGCCTTCAAAGCCTCGTAGTAACTCATAGTATAGTACGTCAAAATATTCATAAAAAGTCATAGGATAACGTGTCGAAAATTCATAAAAGTCATAGTTTAGTATGTCAAAAAATTCATAAAAGTCATAGTATAATATGACAAATATTCAAAAAAAGTCATAGTATAACATGTTAAAAATTCATAAAAGTCATAGTATAGTATGACAAAATATTCATAAAATGTAATAAAAAGTCAGAGTTTAGTATAACAACAAAATCATAAAAAGTCATTGTGGAGGCTATCCTATAAGCCTCGGTATGGATGGCATGGTGCTCTCAACGCGTAGCAAAAAGATCTTCAGTCCAAGCATTGATTGTCTTTGGGTGGTGTTCCCGTTTATTATAAAAGTAGAAAAAAGGGTCACTTCACATAAAATAGTATTTCACCTAGTGCTGATATGATATGTTGTGGCGTGTTCACGGCTACGGTAAGAACCGTGTGTTCCCCGCCATCCACACCTTTTCTCATTGATTACCGCACCTGTAAATATACCTTCTTCCCAGTGACGTACCACACCCAGTGCAATACTCCCCCAAGTGGCTAAAAATAATAACTAAATCAACCTAATCAAATAAGGTGGAAACAAATGGCTCCTACACACCGGCCCCATAATTGTGAATATTTACTTTAACCACAATTACCCAAATTACCTAGGTTAAACTAAATGAGCCATTTGTGCAGAGCTAATCTAAATTACATCTTTTCTTGAGCCAAGAAAATCTGTGATCAGGTCATCTATACTGCTTCAGCTTCCACCAAGAGACAGATCTTCGTTACAGGCCGGTCCAGCTGCCCAGTTTTTGTCTTCAACTGAACTGAGCGGACAAAGCCCATCTTGTCTGGATACAGTCTTGTGCCAATATGTCTCCACTGTTTAACATCTGTTTCATTTCTAATAACAGCCACCTGTTGGCCACAAACGTGTGAAACTCCTGGTCGCATTCCAATATACTTTAAAACAGTTGTACTGCCTGTCCAGAATACTGATGGGTGTAGATCAAGCTGTAGTTCCCTCTTCAGCATCCTGTCCAACGGGCAGCCAAGACAGCAGCAGTCAACTCCAGACGAGGGATTGTTGTTTGCTTTAAAGGAGCAACCCTGGCCTTGCCCAAGATAAAGGCAATGCTGACATTGTTCTCTCATTCTCCATCCTGAGGTATGATGCCGTTCCATAGCCCATACTCACTAGCATCAGAAAAGTGATGCAACTGCAGGTAAGTAGATGTTCCAAAATCCTTTGGCTTGATGCACCGGTCCACTGTGAGCTCAGCGATAAGATGGAGATTAGCCAGCCATTTGGACCACTGCTCCGAGAAGACACGAGGTATGTAGGCATCCCAGCCGATGTTCAGCCTGCACATCTCCTGCAGCATCCTTTTCACCGGTAAAGTAAATGGTGCCAGAAAACCGAAAGGGTCATAGATAGACGACACCACAGACAATATGCCACGTCTTGTATGTGGACGCTCTTCCGTGGCCATCCTAAAGGTCAGAACGTCTGTGTCTATGCACCAATGAAGACCAAGAGCTGTTTCAACAGTGCTCGCCCTTTGATCATCTCTGGAAAGGCACACATCATCTGATTTCTCATTGAAATCCTGATTGTATTGGGCAACCAATAAGTCCTGTAACTTGGCAACTGAAATCCTATTAGCAGTGACAGCAGGATGGCCAAAATTACTTTTTGCGCGGTTCACCACCTCTCAGCGGACCATTCACAACCCACCCCAGTAAAGTCCTGACAGCATATGGTCCTTCACCTTGACTATTTATATTTCCCATGGTTCCATAAGCTTCGGCACATTGGTGCCTATCAGCAATTCCACCTCTGCCTCAAGACTGGGAATTTTAATGCTGTCAAGGTATTTCCATCCCTCCAAGTCCTGTTGAGTGGGAATGTTATTTCTGCTCACAGGCATGGTCCTCTGAGTATAGACTTCAGGTAAGTCCAGGAAGTTTTCTTCATCCAAGCCAGAAACCTCAAGATCACTAAGCAAGAATGTGTCTACAAGCCTCTCTCGGCCAAGGGTACGAAGAAGAATGCTAGTCTTCACTCCTGAAAGATTCAGTTTTCTCATGAGATGTTGGGTACAGAAAGAAGCTGAACTTCCAGGGTCTAGAAAAGCATAGGTGTTAACAATCATGCTCCCGGACTTGGCCTTCACCTGTACAGGCACAATAGAGAGAACATAGTCATCACTTCCGGCCCCAGTATGGCCACATGTCTCCAATGACACAAGTGCATTATTGACTGACACTTCCTGTGTTTTAGGTCCAATATGTAGGACAGTCGGATGTTTGTGTTTGCATATATCACATGTCAAAGGCTTGTTACATTCCCTGCTGATATGACCTCTCCTCAGACAGCTAAAACACACTTTGCCTACTTTCAAAGCATCCATTTTCTCCCTGTGTGTCATCTCATCAAGCTGTGAACATTTCTCCACTGAATGCTGGCTCCTACACACACAGCACAACTCTTCGTTGCTCCTCTGTGAAGGTGGTCCCTTGTGTTGTTGGTGCCAAGCTGATGATGTAGTTGGTCCCACAGCAGTATTAATGGCAGCAACAGTAGCTTGGCCTCTTCCAGTATATCTGCTCTTGAGTTTAGAGGAAGGGTCTGGTTGCATACCCTGTAGGTCACCAAAGAGAGGATCAGACAGAATCTTTACCTGACGTTCAATGAAGGCCACAAAATCTGGGAACATAGCTCTGTAACCACGGCGCTCCTGTAGCTCCCAGGCGACAGACCTCCATTTTTCCCTCAGTTTATATGGCAATTTCATCATTATCAGGCGAAGATTGGATGGCACGTTCATCTCCTCCATATGCTGTAAGTCTTCCATGACATTGCAACAGTCCCTTAAAAAGATTGAAAAAGACTGCAAAGCATTAATGTCATCTGCCTTCATCATTGGCCACTCCATAGCTTTCTCCATATAAGCTACAGCAATTTTCATTTCATTTCCAAAATATTCTTTCAAAAGATTCTTTGCTCTCTCATAGCCATGACCAGGAGCCATGTTATAGCAACTCCGAACCAGTTCTCTTGGCTGCCCTTTAGTATATTGTTCAAGGTAATACAGACATTCTTGTTTATCTGTAGTCTTCTTTTCAATAGCTTGCTCAAAAGCTCTAGTAAACGCAGCGTATTTAAGTGGATCACCATCAAACTCTGGGATAGCTCGTGGAGGAAGAGAGGCTAAGGCTTGATTTTGAGCCAGCTGAGCAGTAATGTTAGTTTGCTGTTGCATAAGGTTGTACAGAATAGAATGGTCACCATTGTCAAAAGAGGAATGATGATGAGACTGGGATTGCATACATGTACTCCCTTGTGAGATCAGCGGCTGAAATTCTGCTGTTGAAGCGTTGGTGAGTCCAGGTCCGCTTCCCTGCACTTCAGACTCACGCATACGAGTAGGTTGACTCCCTTGTGAGATAAACGGTTGAAAACCTGCTGGTGCAGCTTTGGTAGGTCTAGGTCCAAGGACGTCCCCCCCTTCCGACCTGTTAGAAGATGGTACATATGACACTGACGACAAAGGGTTACTAGACCTTACTGAAGACTGGGCTTGTAGACTGTGCGGCCTCTCTTTAGGCCGTACAGCCAATGGCAGAGAATTGTCCTGGTGGAAAGAGACAGTTTTAGGAATTTGCAAAACAGGATCTGTGTTCAAATGACTTAATGTTTGTGATTTCAAGTGAGCATGAAGATAGGCATTCATGGCATCTTCTCCATTTTCCTCCTCATACTCATCCACATCTTCCCCACCGCATGCATTTTCGAACACAGACAATTTAGCTGTAGCCACAGCCAACTTGGTGTCAACCTCTAGTTGTTCCCTTTTCCTTTTCAGCTTTGCCTTTTCAATTTGAAGGGCTTCTTCTTCAGCGTCAATGTCATGCATTTTTTTCAAAGCAGCTGTAGACTGTAAAAGTGCAGCCCTTTCAGCCTTTGCCTTTAAACGTGCAGAAATAACACTGGAAGTCTTTGAATAGATGGAAGAATGACCTCTATGTGTTGACCCTTTACTTGAAACATTGGAAATACTATCGTCAGGCTTTATGTCATTATTTATTATAGACAGCACATCAATATTCTCATTGTCCTTTTTTGCATCAGCCAACCACTGCTTCACATCATTCTCAAAACTATTTTTCTTCATTGTTTTCTGTACGAGCCAGTTTTGTTGCTTGTCGTATTCAGAGTCTGGCATAGGCATTTCCAGCAAAGCAGTTTGAGTTTCTAAGGCCTCATTGCACAGTATGGTATATTTGCTTAGACATTTCTTCACATCAGACACAGTTTGAAAGGTTATTTTTCCGGAAAAAATCTCATTAATCCTTTGCTTGATTTTATTAGCTTGCATAAATTGGGATTTCCGTTTTTTTTGCAGATTTTCAAACAGAATTGCGCATCCTTTAACGGTTAACTTTCTTGTGCGCTTCCCCAAATCATTAACAAGAGGACTGGACTTATCAGGAATATCATTTTCGTCTACAGCCACAGAAGCAGTCTTGGACTTGTCGGGCAAGTTTTCTTCCTCTGCACTCATCTTTGTGCGTTAAGCGCGTCAGTTCAAAGTGCTCAATGAAACGGCACAATTACATTAGGGAAGCCGCCAACAGCACTTTAAGATATTCCGAGCGTCGGAATTTCTTTCAATTAACAGCAAATAAATATGCTAATTATATGAAGCAACAGCACTGGAACAGTCTTTCATTTCAACTTCATGAGTCCACGTTTTTCCTTTCCAATCCTATCGACAATAATATATGAAAGCGTACCCACCAGATTTCCGTGGTTGCGGTCTGCGCTGGATGACATAAGGACTTACAGGTGTTTTTCAATTAAGGCTTCCAGGCTCCGCGACAAGTAAACAATCCAACGAAACAGGCAATCCTTTCCATATCCAAACGATCCGGACGCTCCTGTCCAGTTCAGAAGCGTATCCAGACGAAGAGGAATAGGTTCTTACGTTGTGGAGGCTATCCTATAAGCCTCGGTATGGATGGCATGGTGCTCTCAACGCGTAGCAAAAAGATCTTCAGTCCAAGCATTGATTGTCTTTGGGTGGTGTTCCCGTTTATTATAAAAGTAGAAAAAAGGGTCACTTCACATAAAATAGTATTTCACCTAGTGCTGATATGATATGTTGTGGCGTGTTCACGGCTACGGTAAGAACCGTGTGTTCCCCGCCATCCACACCTTTTCTCATTGATTACCGCACCTGTAAATATACCTTCTTCCCAGTGACGTACCACACCCAGTGCAATACTCCCCCAAGTGGCTAAAAATAATAACTAAATCAACCTAATCAAATAAGGTGGAAACAAATGGCTCCTACAGTCATAGTAGAGTATGTCAAAATATTTATAAAAAGTCATAGTTTAGTTTGACAAAAAAATCATGAAAGTCATAGTATAGTATCTCAAAAAAGTCATAAAAGTCATAGGATAGTATGTCGACAAAAACATAAAAAGTCATAGTATAATATGTCGATATATTCTTAAAACGTTGTAGTGTAGTATGTCGTAACAAGTCCAGATTTATAGTTCTTGTTGTAAAGCAAGAAGAATCTAAAGTCCTCTGGAGAATGCGGGCATTGATCCTGCTACCTCTCGCATGCTAAGCAAGCGTTCTTTATAAGTCATAAGTCATAGTATAGTATGACAAAAATTCATATAATGTCATAAAAATTAATTTAAGAGTATGTCAAAAAAATCATAAAAGTCATAGTATAGTATGACAAAAATTCATAAAATGTCATAAAAAGGCATAGTATAAGATGTCGAAACATTTCATAAAAAGTCATAGTATAAGTTGAAAAATTCCATAAAAAGTCATAGTATAATATGTTGAAAATTCATGAAAGTCATACTATAGTATGTCAAAATATTTATAAAAAGTCATAGTATAGTATGACAAAAAAATCATGAAAGTCAGAGTTTAGTAAGACAAAAAATCATAAAAGTCATAGTATAATATGTCAAAATATTCATAAAAAGTCATAAAAAGTCATACTATAGTATGTCAAATTAAAAAAAAAGTCATAGTATAATGTGTCAAAATTTCATAAAAGTCATAGTATAGTATGACAAAATATATATAAAAAGTCGTAGTATAGTATGTCGTAACAAGTCCAGATTTATAGTTCTTGTTGTAAAACAAGAAGAATCTAAAGTCCTCTGGAGAATGCGGACATTGATCCCGCTACCTCTTGCATGCTAAGCAAGCGCTCTACCATTTGAGCTAATTCCCCTTTTCATAACAGTATTAAAAAGTCATAGTATAGTATGTCAAAAAATTCATAAAAAGTCATACTATAGTATGTCAAAATATTTATAAAAAGTCTTAGTATAGTATGATAAAAAAGTCATGAAAGTCATAGTATAACGTGTCGAAAATTCATAAAGGTCATAGTTTAGTATGTCCAAAAATTCATAAAAATCATAGTTTAGTATGTCAAAAAATTCATAAATTTCATAGTGTAACATGACAAATATTCAAAAAAAGTCATAGTATAATATGACAAATATTCAAAAAAAGTCATAATTATAACATGTCAAATATCATATAAGTCATAGTATAGTATGACAAAATATTCATAAAATGTCATAAAAAGTCAGTATAGTATGTCAAAATTCATAAAAAGTCGTAGTATAACATGTCAAAAATTCATAAAAGTCATAGTTTAGTATGACAAAAATTCATAAAATGTCATAAAAACTCATAATTTAGTATGACAAAAAAATCCTAAAAGTCATAGTATAGTATGTCGAAATATTTATAAAAAGTCATAGTTTAGTATGACGAAAAAATCATGAAAGTCATAGTATAGTATCTCAAAAAAGTCATAAAAGTAATAGGATAGTATGTTGAAAAACCTAAAAAGTCACAGTATAGTATGTTCCTAAATATTCCTAAAAAGTCGTAGTGTAGTATGTCGTAAGAAGTCCAAATTTAGTTGTAGTACTAGTAAGTCTTAGTATAATATGTCGAAAATTCATGAAAGTCATAAAAAGTCATAGTATAGTATGTCGAAAAATTAATAGAAAGTCATACTATAGTATGTCGAAATATTTATAAAAAGTTATAGTATAGTATGACAAAAAAATCATGAAAGTCATAGTATAATATGTCAAAATATTCATAAAAATTCATAAAAGTCATAGTATAGTATGACAAAATATTCATAAAATGTCATAAAAAAGTCAGAGTATAATATGTCTAAATATTCCTAAAAAGTCGTAGTGTAATACGTTGTAAAAAGTCCAAATTTAAAGTTCTTGTTGTAAAACAAGAAGAATCTAAAGTCCTCTGGAGAATGCGGGCATTGATCCCGCTACCTCTCACATGCTAAGCAAGCGCTCTACCGTTTGAGCTAATTCCCTCTTTTCAAACTGAGTCATAGTATGTTGAAAAAATTCATAAAAGTCATAGTATAGTATGTCAAAAAATTCATAAAAGTCATAGTATATTATGACAAAAATTAATTAAATGTCATTAAAAAGTCATAGTATAGTATGTCAAAAAATTCATAAAAAGTCATACTATAGTATGTCAAAATATTTATAAAAAGTCACAGTATAGTATGACAAAAAATTCATAAAAAGTCATACTATAGTATGTCGAAATATTTATAAAAAGTCACAGTATAGTATGACAAAAAAATCATGAAAGTCAGAGTTTAGTATGACAAAAAATCACAAAAGTCATATTATAACGTGTCGAAATATTTATAAAAAGTTATAGTATTGTATATCAAAAAAGTCATAAAAGTCATAGTATATTATGTCGAAATATTCCTAAAAAGTTGTAGTGTAGTATGTCGTAACAAGTCCAAATTTATAGTTCTTGTTGTAAAGCAAACTAAAGTCTAAAGTCCTCTGGAGAATGCGGGCATTGATCCCGCTACCTCTTGCATGCTAAGCAAAGTCAAAAATACATAAAAAGTCATACTATAGTACGTCAAAATATTTATAAAAACTCATAGTATAGTATGACAAAAAAATCATGAAAGTCAGAGTATATGTCAAAATTTCATAAAAGTCATAGTATAGTATGACAAAATATTCATAAAAAGTCGTAGTAGAGTATGTCGTAACAAGTCCAGATTTATAGTTCTTGTTGTAAAACAAGAAGAACCTAAAGTCCTCTGGAGAATGCGGGCATTGATCCTGCTACCTCTCACATGCTAAGCAAGCGCTCTACCATTTGAGCTAATTCCCCCTTTTCAAAAGAGTCATAGTATGTCGAAAGAATTCATAGTAGAGTATGTCAAAAACTCATAAAAAGTATGTAAAAAACTAAAGAAGTCTCTTGGATGAGAGACAAAACATCTGTGGAGGACCTTTTACCAAGTCCAGTTGCCCTCGGCCTAGTTGTGGACTTTTGGGGTAATAGCTTGGATCAGGAACCAAACGGCAATATTTGACACGTTTAGACCATGAAGACAGTTATCAGTTTAGTTCCCATCTGGCAGGTATATTTGTGGACTCAGTTGGACATTTTGAAGATAATTGCACAATGTTGACCCAATTGTCAGTCTATTTCAAATCTGTTAGGGATCTAATGTTAGGGACATTTCTGGATTCAGGTGGACATTGTGGACAGAAACATTGGTGGATCTTGATTCCCACCATAGGATTTGGCCTTCCCTTGTTAACTATGACCTGGATGACTGAGAACCTCCTATATCATGACGTGTTTAATTTACTATATTATAATTTTTGAGACATGTCCTAATGGATATCTGTTGTATCAGTCAGGATGGCCGAGCGGTCCAAGGCGCTGCGTTCAGGTCACACTGGAGGCGTGGGTTCAAATCCCACTTCTGACAACTTGCTTTCTTATCTGGAACTAATGTCTGAGACATGATATTAGGAATAAAGAACTTAGAGGACATGAATTAGCGCAAGAAACTCAATGTCAAGTCAACTATTTTGTGAGCATCATTATTGTCAACACATGTAAAGTTACCATGTGTTTGTACACAGTAGACATATCTACTGCTGTATTCACTTTCTGTGGCAAGTCCTTCAAAACCTGTTCTTGACTCGCTTTTTCCCACATCCTCTGAACGCTTATCTAACTAAATGACTTAAGTTAGCCTATAATTGTTTCTTTTTTATCTTCGTTGTGATGGTTGTGTGCCTTCAACATCATGCATGTGGCTATTATGATAGAAACTGTCTAGCAAACCCTAGCAAGCCTTTCAAAGGTTCCATGGTGTAATGGTTAGCACTCTGGACTCTGAATCCAGCGATCTGAGTTCAAGTCTTGGTGGAACCTGTTTTTAAGCTAAAGCACAGGTGAAAAAGATCAACCTTTCAACTTTCCACATCTAGTTTAAAGTAAGCTTACAGGTTTAATGTCCTTGGTTGTTTAGGCAGAGACATTTCTGGATTCAGGTGGACATTGTGGACAGAAACATTGGTGGATCTTGATTCCCACCATAGGATTTGGTCTGTATTGCACATTGCCTTCACATCCCGTGCAATGTATTGCCATTGTCAAGCACATTGCCACCCTGGTGACTTTCTTCCATGTCTCCATGAACGCCCATATATTTGGGCTGACAGTTGAGAAACCTTCCCTTGTTAACTATGACATGGATGACTGAGAACCTACTATAACAGGTCCTACTGAAACATCTGTTGGATCAGTCAGGATGGCCGAGCGGTCCAAGGCGCTGCGTTCAGGTCGCAGTCTCCACTGGAGGCGTGGGTTTAAGTCCCACTTCTGACAACTGCTGTTCTCATCTCAAACTAATGTCTGAGACATGATATTGGATATAAGAGGACCTGAAAGTGCATAAGAAACGCAATTGCAAGTGCAGTGTTTTGTGAGCATCTTTATTGTCAACACATGTAAAGTTACTGCTGTGATTTAACTGAGGGATCCGGTGAAAGTTATCTTTTGTTTTGTAAAACTTTGGGTTGTGTACAAAACAGGAGAAAAGGGTTCTTTGTTGCATCCAGGTTGTTATGTATAACAGATAAAAAGCACAAATTGACATCATTCCATCCAATACGGGCAAGACAGGGTTGACATCATTACAGATAAACAGTCATCGTAGCTGTTTGCAGGATTTCCGCAAAGTTTACCGAGATTAAACTGGGCCGTATAGTGGCGATTATACAAAAAGGGAGAAGTACTTCCACTCGTTGTTACCTGTCGTTGTTATTGGTAACAAGAGTTATATTATTTAGAAACTGTATATATTGACACTTTTCTCAAGACTTGACCTATCTCCATTTGACTCTCTTAAGGTAGCCAAATGCCTCGTCATCTAATTAGTGACGCGCATGAATGGATGAACGAGATTCCCACTGTCTCTAATTAGATTTCTTATTGGCCCGTAGTGGATGAAATGGTAAAACATTTGGCCCTGGATGCATAGAATGCCTGCCATATTGAGAGACAAAATTTGGGTGTCCTGAAAAAAGGTTCTTTAACTCTATCTCCCACAACTCTTTTATTTGTTTCCTGTTATGTCTCGGCAAGAAGTATCACGGTTTTGGATTGTCCATCCATCTCTGCATCAGAATCAGAAACTATTTATGGATCCCTGAAGCGAAACTCTAGCAAAGAGTGCTCCTTCGAGCCAGACTTGAACCAGCAACCTAAGGATTTCAGCTTTACGCCTCTACAGTCCTCCGCTCTACCAACTGAGCTATCGAAGGGAGCTAGCCTTACACATGCACTTCCAATCAATCAATATGGAGATTCTCACAATTATTTGTTGATTTTCTAATCAAAAGTGCAAGAAAGGAAGGTTTTACCAATCATTGAACCTGAGGTTAACAAGAAACAATCTCAGCAAAGTTATTGATGGATGATTGTAGTCACTTCACCAAGTTCAGCCCAAATCATACAACTATAAGACATCACATTGGTTGGCTTCCAGCTATGTAATATCTGCAAATGCAAACAGTATTGGCCAATACGGTAGGCATTCTTACCTCAGCTGACACGCTCACGCCATGCAGGCAGTGTGCAGGAGCCCTAAGCTTCCAAGGTAAGACTGAAATTCATGATAATAAAAACAAACACAAACCCACCTCCAACAAAAGGCTTTTATTCGCTTTACATGGACACATGTAATGTTATGGTAGAAAACAACACCACATGTCACTTAAGTGCTGTAGAAAATCAGGCTTTAACTTGGTTGCACATGTTAAGTATCAGCAACCATGTGAAAACACTTCATCAACTGACAACCAGGCACTGCTGGGATTTGGACCCAGGATCTTCTGTTTACGAGACAGGCGCTTTAACCACTAAGCTACAGTGCCTCCTGCAGCAAAGACTGTCTTGCAAGAATACAATGAGCTAGTGAAAAGGGTTCCCTCCATCCATCCATCTTCGTCCAGCAGCTCCAGCAGGGGACCCCTACGAACTCGAGCAAATTAAAACAGCTGGACGTGTCCTTGAGCAATGCCTCAGGACTCACTGTTCATAGGCAGGCCAACCCAGAAGATCAGAAGTCCTATCTATGCAAGGTCTTGGAGAGATGAGAGATCCTTTCCCCAAAGCCCTGGTAAAATCCAACCTCCATGCCATAAGTCCCCTCATCACAAAGGTCATAAACCACTCCCTCCAGGCAGGCCATGTTTCATGGAAAGCCATGAAAAAATTAAAATACAGTCCTAATTTAGTCCTCCTCAACAGTTAACATAGCGTTTGCTGTGTGGTGTGTCTGTTTTTTTTTTATATTTCTCTCATGTTAACAGTATTGACCAATACGGTAGGCATTCTAACCTCAGCTGACACGCTCACGCCACGCAGGCAGTGTGAAGGAGCCCTAAGCTTCCGAGGTAAGACTGAAGGAATTCATGATAATAAAAACTTTAAAATCTTCACACTAAAGTTGCAAAAACACCTCCAACAAAAGGCTTTCATTCGCTTTACATGGACATATGTAATGTTATGGTACAAAACAACATCTCATGTCACTTTAGTGCTTTAGAAAATCAGGCTTCAACTTTGTTGCACATGTTAAGTATCCCAAACCATGTGGAAACACTTTATTAAGTGATAACCAGGCACTGCTGGGATTTGGACCCAGGACCTATAGTTTACAAGACAGGCGTTTTAACCACTACGCTACAGCACCTACTGCAACTAAGTCTGTCTTGCAAGAATACAATGAGCTAGTGAAAAGGGTTCCCTCCATCCATCCATCTTTGTCCAGCAGCTCCAGCAGGGGACACCAAACTGCCCTTTGCCGAGCCACATCAACCAGCTCTGACTGGGGGATCCAGAGGCGTTCCCAGGCCAGGTTGAAGATATAATCTCTCCACATAGTCCTGGGTCTTCCCCGAGGACCTCCTCCCAGCTGGACGTGCCTGGACCAGTTCTCTACGGAGAACCCCAGGAGGCATCCTTGCCAGATGACCCAACCACCTCAGTTGTTTACACTGAGTACCTCCATAATGTCCATGCATCTATGTTCAGAGGTGCTGTGGCTTAGTTGGTTGAAGTGCCTGTCTAGTCAGCAAAAGTTCCTGGGTTCAAATCCCAACAGCACCTTGTTGTTGCAGAGATTACCTGTACTTGTTTTTAAATTGCCTGCTAATCAGATGTTGTTGTGGGCGGGGCATTAAGTCTGACTCAGTGGTGAGTGAAATGGAGCAGTTTACTGACACAGAACTGTAGTGGAGCCAAAGTAGCGCATTTATTACTTAATTTCATTAGTTAACAGGCAAATTGAACACCTTGTTGGTATGTTATTGGTGTTTCTGTGTAAATGTAACATGCAATTTTCATTTGCTACCAGGGTACTTTCACAGGGATTGGGTTGACCACTCACCATTCGAACCAGACTTGGGGGGGGGAACGTTTCAGGGCCCAGCACGGATCGTAGAGCAACAGCTACGGCCCAACAGTACTTTCTGACGTCCACTGTTCCTTCCAACATGGAGCTCTTCCAGATTGTTGAGAATCTCTAGCAGCTGGATGTGCTGCCATACAAAAATGAGAAAGTGGTAACCAGGTCAAGACAAGACCAGGAGGCAGTAAGTCTGCTTGAAGAGAAGACTACGCGTGTGGAGGTGGACGGAGTACTCCGCTATGCTGTAACAGTTTCCCTAACTCACCCGGCAAGGGAAAAGTACAACGCATACAAATTAAGGTAATGGGTGGATCTCTGATATCCATCGGCTATAATCTAGTCCTGCCTACTTTATTTACACAACCCCAGAATACCCTCAACCCCACAAACAAATGTGCTTGACAATGGCAACACATTGCGCGGGATGTGAAGGCATCTTACTGACTCTGTACCCCAATGTGCAATGCAGGTTAAATCCTGTGGTGGGAATCAAGATCCACCAATATTTCTGTCCAAAATGTCCACCTGTGTCCAGACATGTCCCAACTAGATGGGAAAGAGACTGACATTTGGGTCAACGTTGTGGAAATATCTTCAATATGTTCAACTAAGTCTAAATTTGGAGCTCCTTTCAGTTAACATGAAGTACAGGTCACAGCTCAACATGCCACCACCAACATACTGTTTTCAGTCGAACAGCCAAGAATATTTTACCCGTTAGCCTAGATGTGGACAGTGTAGAGGTTGATTTTTTAATTTCACCAGTACTCTGGCTTAAAACCAGGTTCCACCGAGACTTGAACTCGGATCACTGGATTCAAAGTCCAGAGTGCTTACCATTACACCATGGAACCACTATTCTGAAAGGGAACATTGGTTTGCCAGGCAGCTTCTTCCATATTATTAACACTTATGCTTTTGAAGGCACACAACAATTACTGGCTAACTTAAGTCATTTAGTAAGCTAAGCATTCTCACAGGATGTGGAACAAGGCAAGTCAAGAATAGGTTTTAAAGCTCTTGCCACAAACAATGAATACAGCAGTAGGTTTACTGTGTACACATGGTAACTTTACATGGGTTGATAATGCAGATGCTCACAAAAGGGGCGGCTGTACTTTCAATTCAGTATCCTGCTCAAATTAATATCCACTACAATGTAGAGAATAGCTGAGTTCAAGCTTCCCAATTCCATGTCTCTGAAATTAGTTCTAGAAGGAAACAATTCATGTAAGAAGTAGGATTTGAATCCAAGCCCCAAGTGGAGACTGCGACCTGAACGCAGAGCCTTGGAACGCTCAGCCATCCTATCTTTATCTTGTTTATCTTTATCTTCTTTATTAGTTTTTTAAATAAATTAATACATAAAAAATATGACTAACGTGATTATTTTTAATGTTATATCAATAAATAGTGTTACAATTATATGGCTAAGTAAGCAATAAAACCTTTAAATGAGCCCTTCCTGGTTTTTTTGTCATGTCTCGGCAAGAAGTGTTATGCTTTTGGGTCGGCTGTCCATCCCTACATCAGAATCAGAAATACTTGATTGATCCGTGAAGGGAAACTCTGGAAGAGACTGCTTCTACCAACTGAGCTATTGAAGGTCAACAATGTTTATGAACGCACTTCCCATTCTTGTTAATGTGATAACACAGGACCCCCTGGAGGGACTTTCTGAATCATCAGGGGCTGTAGCTCAGTGATAGAGCGCACTTCACAGTCTCAAAGCCCAGATGTATTACAAGATTTGAAGTGAACATTGTATTGTCCAGAGATGGTGGTATAGTGGTGAGCATAGCTGCCTTCCAAGCAGTTGACCTGGGTTTGATTCCCAGCCATTGCAGTAGCTTTCTTTGAGTGATGTTACTTGCTTTTTTTAACAAGAAGTCAGCAGAAAGGTTACTTGCCCAACCTGGTTTGATAAAACATTAGATCTCTTTGGGCTGCATGATTATGGCCAAAATGATAATGACAATTACTTTGATCAATATGGAGATCACGATTAATTATCACAATGATTTGTTGATTTTCTACTCCAAAGTGCTGGAAAGGAAGGTTTCACCAATTGTTAAACCTCAGGTTAACAAGGAACAATCTCAGCAAGGTGATTGATGGATGATTGTGGTTACTTCACCAAGTTCAGCCCAAATGACACAGCTGTAAGACAACACATTGGTTGGCTTCCAGCTATGTAATAGATGCCAACGGCAGTGGTGGGTTTGAACCCACGCCTCCAGAGAGACGGGAGTTCAATCCCCAGCATCTCCAATAAGTGTGCTGCAAAAGCCCTCATTCTGAAAGAGAAAAGCATCCTTGTGTTCATGGTAATTAATGCAAAAGTCACTCTTAATGACCAGATGTAATGCAAGATTTGCAGTAAACAGTGCATTGCCCAATGATGGTGGTAGTTGACAAACTGTAATGTAATATTGTAATGTATTGGTGAAGTAACTAAAAACATAAGAGGCAACTTGGCGGAGGATTGGCTGAAGCTTCCTTTCCACCACTTTGGAGTAGACCAGGGAGGCTGAGCAAAGTGATACGCAAGTTGCAAGGTCTACAAAATGTTAAACTTTGCCACCCGTAAGCTGTTGGAACCTTTGTTGCCACCGTCCCTCAAAATGTGAATCACAGAATTTCCATCCCCTGAGCCCAAACAGCAGAGCAGAGTGGCGCAGCGGAAGCGTGCTGGGCCCATAACCCAGAGGTCGATGGATCGAAACCATCCTCTGCTAAATCTCATCATTTGTATCAGCACTAAGTCTATTTCCAGTCTGTGGATGTTTAGCAAAGCATCTGTTGCTGCAAGTGAAAAGGGAACTTAATGGCATGTCAAGTTTAAGGGAACTACAGTGCTTATACCTGTTGTAACACCAATACATCTGGAACATAATACATGTTATATCTATACAAATGTTCATTTTTGCAATATCACGTAGGTGAAAAGATTCCTCACAGTGGTGCTGGAGGCCAGGGTGATGCCATCCAGAGTAACTATCTCTTTGGATAATGCGTCACGGAGGTGCTTGGGCCCCAGAACAATAACTTAAGTTTTCCAATTTTCCATCAAGGAAATATGGCTGTGATCTGTCAGTGAATAGAAAGGCAATGGTCAAGTAGTTTGTTTGGCATGTAGTGTTTTTTGGGCTCCACTGCCAGATTGAGCTTTCTGATTAT
This sequence comes from Etheostoma spectabile, assembly GCF_008692095.1. Classification (NCBI taxonomy): domain Eukaryota; kingdom Metazoa; phylum Chordata; class Actinopteri; order Perciformes; family Percidae; genus Etheostoma; species Etheostoma spectabile. The sequence continues at coordinate 25,896 of NW_022603329.1, forward strand.
ATTTTACAACAGACTACTTTTGACACAAAACATTAAAAAAAAAATTCCATTGCGTGCAGATGAAGCAGGATATGAAGAATTGCCAACATGCTGTACTACAATTTTGCTTCCTCCTCATCTGTGTTAAATTAACGATAAACTGGACAGTAAATTACGGATTAGGTTTGTAACAGCTCCTTCCTTCAGGGCTCGTCTGAGAGTTGAACCCATAACCTCTCGCACCCAAAGTAAGAATCATACCGCTAGACCAACAAGCCACTTAAAAACGCCTTATTAGCAATTTTCCATCAAGTAAATGTGACTAGTCAGTGTCTCGAAAGGCAAAGTAGTCCCATCCAGGAGCTAGCGCACCCTAAGCAAAGTTAAACATTTGGTAGACCTTATAACTATCATTTATGTGAGCTTCCTGCTTACCTTGAAGGATATTGAAGGAGACTGCTGAAGCAATAATTAGCAAATACCTTGTTAAAAAATGTTATCAACACCCTTCACTCTTTGCAATTTTTCTCTGACATTTTTTATTTTAGAATATTGTAACCAGCATTAAATGAGTAGTTCTAGGTCTGTGTGAATGTGGGCCAAGCATTTACCTCGGCTTAACTTGTGAACATCTCTTTGGCAAATTCCCAGTCTGATCAAGTCCAGGTGCGGGAAAATCTGTGATTCACGTTTTGAGGGAATGGGATCTGCATGTGCTTTCTTACCAGAAAGTTTCTGGAGGTCCAAATGGCATCTTTGATGGCGGCCAGGGTGAGACACTGATTTGCAAAGTTACATGCTGGTATCTGTTTCTTTGGCCTGACGGATGGACAGACGACCCAAAAGCATAGTACTTACAAGACATAACAAGAAACAAAAAAAAGAGGCGGGGGAGATAGAGTTACGTAAGAACGAAAGACAGACTACTGCCTGTGTCAACTAAAGCCTGTACTGTCTTTTCCTTTTTACTTTCACAGGGACAGTAACATCAGAGGTGCCAGGTATGCAACATATTCTGGAATCAGACATTTGCTTCACTGAGCAATTGGGCCTAATGTGACCTGGCTGGCCACAACCATGACATACTATTACCCGGGTGCTACAGCTGGAATGAGACTAACACTGGTTTTCTTGGGACATTGGAGGGCTTAAACACACACCCCTACCACCCACAGACTTACCAGAGAATGTCCTCTCCGGCTCTTGCTGGTCTGCTGGGTCATTCTTTCTCACGTCCTGCTGTTGAAGGCCCAGACGATAGCCTCTACCAGTTTGCCTGGCGGCCATGAAGGTCTCCACCAGGTCTACCGCTTGTGCCAACAAAGGCAGGGGTGCGCTCTCTCACCCATACCTGAAGCTTGGGGTGCAGTCTTTAGTCCAATATAATCAGAAAGCTCACTCTGGCAGTGGAGCAATAAAAACCTTATGTGCCAAACAAACTACTTAACAAATGCCTTTTGAGTCACCGACTGATCACATTTACTTGATGGAAAATTGCTAATATGATGTTAGTACGTGGCTTGTTGGTCTAGGGTTATGATTCTAGCTTCGGGTGCGAGAGGTCCCCGGATGACTACTTTGCATAGAAGTGGAGGTATGGATTGACCAATGTGGTTTATTTATTGAGTGTGATGGACAAGAGACTGTCACCTATGTGGCAAATTCATCACGATATTACTATTAGGTTTTACTGGCAAAATAAAGTCTGTGTTTTGGTAAAAATATTTCGTATCAAATGTTTCCTGTAGTCAAATGATATCGGAATTCTGAATTGGGCAGTGGAGCCGTGAAAAGACCCCATGATAATCTACTTGACCATAGCCTTTCAAGTAAGTAACAAATCTAAGCTGAATTTCCTTTTTTAAGCTGCATTTCCTTTTTACCAATATTCAATTTCCAATTTTGGCAAAAGTAGTCTGTCGTCCAATAGATGGTGGAAACTAGGCTTATCTGCTGTCACTTTTGACCAAAAAATTCAAGTTCCAATGTTGGTAAAATGTTTTGCGTCAAAATTAGTCTTTCGTCCAATAAAATCAGACAGCTCAATCGTGGACTGTTGCCATAAAAACACCACATGCCAAACAAACTACTAATGCGGTTTGTGAAAAACCATAATATTCCAATTTTTTTTAACAGTAAGTTGTGGTCAGTTATATCAAATGCTGCAGTAAAATCAAGCATCACAACACCTGTTTTTTTCCTCTCGTCCATATCCTTAAACCAGTCATCAACCATCTGAGTCAGGGCAGTGGCAGTTGAGTGTTTTCCTCTGTATGTATGCAAGCTGAAAAACTGTAAATTATTTAAAAAATAAAACTGAATCTGTTTATAAACAATTCTTTCCATTATTTTACAGAGAATTGGTAATAAGCTCGTTGGTCTACTGTTTGATCCAGAGAAAGGCATTTTCTTATTCTTTGGTATTGGCACAACTTTACATATCTTCCATGCTTGCAGACATATATTTTCCATAAAACACATATTAATTATATGAGCAATAGTAGGAACAATGATTGAAACTATTGGCTTAATCCACTTATATTCAAGATAGTCCACACCACGTGGTTTGTTTTACAATTCATCAGAAGCTACATGTTTTACTTTCCATGATCTTATTTATCAATGTTTTTGACAAATCCATGTGTGTAGCTGTGTAGTATTTTTAAGATTAATTTATTTACGAAATAATCATTGACACAATTTGCTATATCACTTGGTTTAGTAAGAAAATCACCTTCATTTTTCTATCTAAAAGGTCTATCTCTGTAGGGATCCATCCCATAATGTCACACACTTAGAATAATAATCTGAGTCTTTCAGCACTTTTAGTGGATTGAAACGTTCTCTTGTCAAGGAGTTTAAACACAGAAACGGCAGGAAGTATAAATCCACCATATCAAGTCACAAATAATCAGCATGAGGCCACGTTTAATTTATTTTATTTTAACTACAAAACATAACTTGAGAGCGAACAATTAAAAATGGCCAACTTCTAGTTTGTTGGTAATGATGAGAGGACCATTTACACAAATATTTCTAAACTCACTATATAAGGGTGACAAAAATGTTTTCCTAAAATAAAAATACAAGACTTCCTGTCAGCCAAAAAAAGATGTATGTTTCTAGAGATGAGAAGAAAGTTTTTACAAAATCAAAAAGTTTCAAATATGTCTACGTTTTCCAACCAAAACATCTTTAAACGTCTTAATGTTTCTCCTCTGGGCCTTCTCCTTTCCACGGTGGGTACATTGTGGTTAGGGTTGGGTACCGAAACCGGTGCTAATACGACACCGGTGCCTTAACACCCGGTATCTATCGGACCAAATAGTAACGGGGATTTTGGGGCTCATTCATTCGGTGCTACTGAAATACCAGGGCTGCCTTTTTCCATCTAGTGGTTGTTTTTGTCATGTAGCAGCAATTTACTAGAGAAATATATTATATATTTTTGTTTTACATTTAATTTGGACCATATACAAATAAACAAGCTGTTCTAAATGTTGCTGGCTGTCTTGTTGTGCTCCCTTTTTTTATTTAAACATATACATTTAAAAAATATATTTTTAAAAGAACGGGTTCAGGCACCGATTCTGGTGCCTAAATGGTAAAGGGTTCTGAGGACAGGCAGAAAACAGTCCAGCTGATCCACAATAACATACATGTTGATCAGAAGATAAAGTTACTGCTGGTCAGCCTTCAACGTGGAGAGAAGATCAGAATATAACAACACAGCTATCAGGGCATGAGGAGGAGGAAACAGCTTGGCTCTGAAACATGTTCACGAGGCAGTGTGAACGCGCTGGTGTCTTTTAAGGCTACTACTATGAGAAAAGGTTTTCCCACATTGTTCACACCAGTACGGCCTCTCTCCAGTGTGAATGCGCTGGTGAGTTTCAAGGTTACCCCTCAAAGAAAAGGTTTCCCCACATTCTTCACAGCTGTACGGCTTCTCTCCAGTGTGAATACGCTGGTGAGTTTTAAGGTTACTATGCTGAGAAAACGTTTCCCACATTGTTCACACCAGTACGGCTTCTCTCCAGTGTGAATGCGCTGATGTCTTTTAAGGTGACTAATATTAGTAAAGGTTTTTCCACATTGTTCACAGCTGTACGGCTTCTCTTCAGTGTGAATGCGTTGATGTATTATAAGGTAACTACTATGAGAAAAGGTTTCCCCACATTGTTCACAGCTGTACGGCTTCTCTCCAGTGTGAATGCGCTGGTGAGCTTTAAGGGCATCACCACGAGAAAAAGTTTCCCCAACATTGATCACAGCTGTACAGTTTCTCTCCAGTGTGAATGCGTTGATGTCTTTTCAGGGCACTCTGTTGTGTGAAAGCTGCCCCACATTGATCACAGCTGTAAGGCTTCTCACCAGTGTGAACTCTCTGATGAATCTTTAAATATCTTGATGTTGTGAAGGATTTGTCACAGTGCTGACAGCAGTGACGTCTGACTCCTCTTCCTCTCCGTTTCTATCAACAGAGAAAAACCAAGAGAGTGAGTTATGGCGTTTTTCCACTGCTGGTAACGGCTCGCCTCGGTTCGGCTCGGTTCGGCCCATTCCGTTTCCGTTTTCCTTTGCAGATTAAGTAAAGCCTCAGCGTGGCTGGTCACTATAGCAACGCGTGATGACGTAATTTTCAGCGCGACTCACAACAGCACGTCGGCTACTTGCCGCGGCCAGAAGAAATGTTTTGTTTCAAAAGAAGCTGAAGGAAGCAACAAAAATCACCGCTAAAAAAACGGGAGTTTGGGAATTCTGACGGAGTTCAGACGTCGACATGACGGTTGTTCGCCGACACAAATGGGTAAGTTAATTTCCTGGTAACGTTAGCTAACATTTGTATGTGTTCAGCATCGCAGTCAGTATTTACTATACGCTATATAAAGTACATGAACTTTAGCAACCATGATTACACACCAAAATATGTGTGCTGTGTACTGTTTGTGTTTCAGAGCATTCACGCTTTGCAAAATCGCCGCCGCAGAGACCGTCGGGTGGGCGATGTCCGACCGGTGAGATTTCTGGTTCTGACCTACTGGACTTCATATAATCTTTATGAGAGTCACGGACAGTCTTATGACAACGACTGGGATGCATCTGGGACAGCAGAGCCGGCGGGGACACTGTCACAGGGTGCAGAGGAAGAAGACCGGGAAGTTTGGGAGGGTTTGATGCGCTACTTGAAAAGCTAAATAAAAACTTTTGTTATATATATTGTCTTGTTTTTTAAAAGTAACAGTGTGCAATATTGGAAACGACATGAAGCCAACAACAAGTAATATAAGAAACACCTGGAAGGTACTGAATGAAATTATCAAGAATAATAAAGGCACAAAAGTAGACACTAACTATTTCCTGACAAAAAACAATATAGAGGTTAAGGATATGAACTTCAAATGAATTTATGATTTTGTTGAGTAGGTCCAGGTTTAGCTGAAGAGTTTGCAAAGACTGACAATATGAATGATGTGTTAAGCAAGAATGTAAAAATTAATGAATCTGTGTTTATTAAGGGAACTGATGAAAAAGAATTATTGAGATCGTTAACAAATTTAAGTAAAAAGTCCACCGACTGGAATGGTATTGACATGTTCATGGTCAAAAGTATTATTGGCTGTGTTGCCAAACCTCTAACGCATGTATGTAATCAATCTCTAAAAACTGGAGTCTTTCCAGATAAAATGAAAATGGCAAAGGTGATACCAATATACAAGGCTGGTGAAAAACATACACTATCAAACTATAGACCTGTTTCACTGCTCTCCCAATTCTCAAAAATATTAGAAAAAATATTTTCTACAAGGATTGATAGCTTCATTACTAAACATAATATTCTTTGTGATCAGCAATATGGTTTCAGGGCTATAGGACAACTTCACACGCAATTATACAGTTTGTAGAAGAAATATCAACAGCAATAGAACAAAACAAATATGCAGTGGGGATATTCTTGGATCTTAAGAAGGCATTTGATACAGTAGACCACAATTTACTGATCATGAAATTACGCAAATATGGAATTAGGGGGACTGCACTTTCATGGTTAATAGCTACTTACAGAACAGAACACAATATGTTGATTGCAAAACCATAAATCAAAGATAAAGAAAATCACCTGTGGGGTCCCCCAGGGTCAGTGTTGGGGCCATTGTTGTTTAACTTGTATATAAATAATTATGGGAGGTGTCAAAAACACTGACAACCATTTTATTTGCTGATGATACTAATTTAATCTGTTCTGGGGAAAATTTGGAACAACTCTTGGATTCAGCAGAAATGAATTAAAAAAGATGAAGAGCTGGTTTTATGCTAATAAACTAACACTAAACTTAAGTAAAACTAAATTTATAATTTTTGGTAATCGTAACACAACCTTACACAAAAAACTTATGATAAATGATATTGAAATTGAAAGAGTAAAAGAACTTAAATTTCTGGGCGTCATAATCGACGAAAAAATTATGTTGGAAGCCACATATACGCTATATTAATGGTAAAATATCTAAATCAATTGCTATATACTGTATAAAACCAATTATTTATTAAACCAGCGCTCATTATATATGCTGTATTGTTCCTTCATACTTCTCCATACATTACTTATTGTTTGGAGATATGGGGAACACTTACAAAACCAACACTGAACCTATATTCATTCTTCAAAAGAGAGCCTTAAGAATTGTAAATAAAACCACTTATAGAGCACCAACTAATCCACTGTTTATTAATTAAAAGCACTAAAATTCAGAGATATGTTGACTTTAAAACTGCACAAATTATGTACAAAATAAATAATCATCAGCTGTCAAACAGTGTCCAAGGGTTGTTCCAAATAAGAGAGAGCAAACATCATTTAAGAGGAATATTTGTATATAAACAAAACCTATAGAACGAATGCTAAATATCACTGCATCTCAACTAAAGGAGTTACTTTATGGAACAGCTGCAGTGAAGAGATGAAATCATCTATAACAATGAGTAATTTCAAGAGATTATTTAAATGAATATATTAAAGGGATACGAAAAGGACTTGAAGTGATATTGTAGTAGACTGTATGGTTTCTTGGCATTTATATGCTGGTATGTCTATATATTAATATATTTAATATATATAATAAAAAAGAGGTTTATAAGTGTTTGTGTTGTATGCATCTGTGTGTCTAGGATGTGTAAATATAATGTGTAAATAACTGAAGAATAAGATTTACTAAAGGATAAAAGTAGAGAGGGGGGGTCGGACTTGATAAGTTGTTTATCAACTTCTTCCTACTCCTTTTGAACATGAAAATTTTTTTGTTGCGTTTGAATGACTTTCATATTGGAAGACTGTGTTTAAAAAGTACATGACCTTATTTATGTCATTTTAATTATATATGTATGCAGGAATGCATGTACAAAAAAGCATTTTTTTTTTATGTTCAAATAAACTATTAAACTAACTAAGCCGCTAGTAGCCCGAACAGTTGAAAAGTGAGAATAGTGCAGAGAGTGGATATTCTGTCGGTGTCTGGCTAGATTTGTTTTAAATGTCCCGTTTGTTCTGGAAACACCACTCCGCACTCTGGTCTGCTAACAACGCGGTCATAAGTGACGATTCTCTCCGACCAACCAGCAGTCTGCGGTTTTCACGTCACCTTTTGGTATCGCCTCGGCTCGCTTGGAACCTCGACTGAGGTAGTACTACAAAAAGTACCTGGTAGCAGGTCCCGGGGACTTTATTTCGTAATGGAAACCCAAAAAAAGAAAAAAAGCGAATAGAGCCGAGTCGAGTCGAGTAGATACCACGCAGTGGAAAACCGCTTAGTGAGGTGCCATGCTGTAGAGCTCCTTCTTAAACTAGAAACAACATTTAGAGCATGTCTATGGAACATTGTTGACTGGACTAATTACCTTTCTTAAAAAATGTAACATCCGGTTTCGTTAGTTTGTGATAAACTACTTTAGATAGATAGATATATAGATAGATAGATAGATAGATAGATAGATAGATAGATAGATAGATAGATAGAAGATAGATAGATAGATAGCTTTATTGTCATTACACATGTACAAGGCAACAAAATACCGTTCGGAGCATGCCTCCGGGGCCGCTGCTAATACAAGCGCCGCCACACACGCACTCACTCTGAAAAACAATATATGCAGACAGCAACATGGTAATACAAACATCACAACGTAATGCACAAGACAACACACAGTCATGTGGATACATGAGGAATTTTTTGAAGTGGCATATAGAGGGGTTGTGAGATACACAAAATTGAGGCAGACATATGGATGTGGGGCGGGATGGGGAGGGAGTGTATGGTGGGTGTGTGAGATAGTGAGTTGTGTGTGCAATGTGAGCATCAAACTGTCTGTGTTGTTAAAAGCTCAGTTCATCGGCGTAGCCTTGAAGAGATAACCAGCACAGGACGAGATAGAATTGGCCAGCTGCTGGTTGTTTTCCTGCTCGGTTGAGGGTTTGCGGTGGGGGGGTGCGGTAGTTGATCAGTTGCAGTCCAATTAGGTTGACTCGGTAGAATTATCCGAATCAATGTCCATCACTCATGGTTACCGACCTCAGCGTCATAAGTTCCCCAGACAGCTGGTGGTTAATTTGCTGGCGCTGTGTTACCATTTTATCTGGTCAGCGAGACCCCAAGGCCTATGATGCAGGAGGCCCCACCAACAGATAATTTCCAATCTATTCCAAATATCTTCAACGTCTTCCACAGTGAG
>NW_022603330.1:0-23760 GCF_008692095.1 Etheostoma spectabile
TTGAGCTAATAGTCAGATTATGTTCATGTCATCAATGCTTAAAACATTCACAATCATTCATGCTGCAGGAAGCACCCATTATATTCAGAACATTGTAATTTCGGAGACTTCATGAGAAGTGGGGCTCTAAAAGACAACTATTAATATTAACTCAAGATTTTGTAGCATTTAACAACAATTATTGCAATAGTTAATATAATCATGGCCATGTTGGGGAGCACCCCTCTGTGCTGACACAGGAACACAGAGAGCTGCCAATACTGAGTTTCTGAGGCCAATAATGATATTGATATTTGAGAGTTTGAAAAATGTACTGAGAATTTGAAAAATAAACATGCTATTGGTAACTGGTAGGCAAAACATGTAATGGTGACACAGATTTTTAAAATGACTGCAAACTATATTTTCAGGTGTTTTTTTTTCTGTGTTACATATCAGCCATATACTGTATGTGCAATACCAGTATCAATCATCAATCAAAATGTATTTATATAGCACTTTACAACTACCAGCAGGTATCCAAAGTGCTTAACAAATAATAAAATCACAACATACATAAAAGAGTTACAAGAAACAAAAGAATGAAATGTCACACCATTGCTACGTATTAAAAGCAAGACTGAACAGATATGTTTTGAGTTTGGACCTGAAAAGAGTGAATCTGTAACAGTACGTATATCAGGGGTAAGTTGTTCCAGAGTCTTGGGGCACCAACTGCTTGGACCTCGGACTTCTCAAAACCAACTGATTTGAGGACCGCATGACCGGATTGTGTTCCTGCACAGTTAAAATTTCAGACAAATACTCTGGGGCGAGACCGTTTAAAAAGCTTTAAAAACAAACAATAAAATCTTAAAATCTATTCTAAAACGCACCGTATGTATGTCTGAGATTGTAGTTTCAGAAAATCTTATATATAAAACATTTGTACAAATTTCTGTTTTATAATCTACAGTAAATTCTTAAATTAAGTATGAAAGGGTAACTCCATTTTATGATTATTATCAAGATACATTTGACAAACCCTTTACTGTGCAATGAGCATTTTGGGCAGTTTCTACTTTTAACACATGAGGCTTCACACATGCGGTTAATTAGTGATTTCTGACTGGGCAGACGTTGCTTTTTGCCTTCCTTTTTCTCTGAAAACAAACCCTCCCTTCTCTAACATTTAACACCTAGCTCTTGTCTTCTCATGCCAAACTGTAGAACTGGAAAACAACTGTCACTAGTTGGTATGCACTTATTATTTTAGTTTTTGTTATGTACCTGATTGTTCTAAAAAAAAGTCTAAAAGGTTTCAGTTAAGCCACCTCTGTCTCTCACCCTCCCCTGCATGTGTGCAGAATCTCTCTGACTTCACGTTAGGCATTTAATCAGGAATCTGAGTGAAGAATGGGCCAATGCTCAGATATTGGCTTTCGATAATACCTGCCAGACTTGGCTGTAGAAGAAATAAAAACACTATTTTGGATCATTACGTTACAAAATAACCACAAAGGCTGCTTTTTCTTTAAAGTAAACTGGACATCCCAAAAAATAGAACCAAAAAATGCAGAGTTGCTTCCATAGTGTGCTGCTCTGTATTTATATATGTTATGTCTTTAATAACTTGTGTCTTCTTTGTTGTTTTTATAATTTGTGTATTTCACTACATTATTTTGCTTCTGTGAAGCACATTGTGATACACTCAAGGAAAAACTGATCATATCTGTATGGCTGTTTCAGCCATCACATGTCAACAGTATTTAGCTTCAATAATTCTCCACCACAACTTTAACCTGCAAGCAGATGAGCTGAAAATCCATCTATACTGGTGAGTTAAAATTCATCCTATAGCACAAGTAATGTGACGGCCTGGCTACATAGCTGAAGAAACAAAACAAAAAAGACTTAAGATCGTTTTCAGCATGGAAATCAGAGAAACCGGACCAGAGGTGCAGGCAGCCTACAGAAGTATGGTGTATGGAGAATGGTGGGCAGTAGCTCACCAGTAGGAGCTGGGTTGGGAACCGGAGGGTTCCCAAAGTATGCTAGTGACTGGTAGCTGGTTGTCAGTTCACCTCCTGGGCACTGCCAAGGTGTTCTTGAGCAAAACACCGAACCCCTAAATGCTCAGGCGCCTCTTCATGCGCGCCCCCCTAACTCTGACATCTCTCCAGGTACTGAGCAGTGTGTGTAATTCAGGCCTGTTTGTCATTTGTGTAATGACAACAACAGGATTAATAACGAATAAATATTATTATAAGACTTACTGTTGATGATGGAGATGTCTCTGTTCTTGTAGTACTCTGACAGTGTGATTGAGGAACCAGACATGGAAGCCACAGTTCGGACCGTCCGCTGCTGTCAGAGCAGTCAAGGTAGCTTGCGGTCATCCCCGCCCTCATACCCTCGGCCGGTTCCTCTGGTTCCACTCGTTAGCCCCCCTCCTCCCTGGCCTCCACTCATGCTGTCTGGGAAGTTGAATGAATCCCGCGTGCGGTCCTGACAGTAGGACTTGTAGACCCATTGCACCACGGGACCTGGGTGGACACGCTGTTGTACTGACACGGCAGAACCACCGACTGGAACAGCACGCATACCTCTTCTCATCTCTCACAAACACATGAACCCCGAGCAACGGGAAGGAGGACATCTGTGGGAGAGTAAGGAGATAATGAAGGATCAATAAAGAGTGAAAGAAGAAAAGGTTGAAACAAGTTTGTCTAGATAATCATTGCATTCATTATGTTCTATTTGCGTCAATAATCGCTCTCCTTGGCAGAGTCATGAGCCAGATCTCAATATACAGACATCTTGTTTGTCTATTGCAAAAAATTCATAAAATCCGATTAGATATACAGTAAAATACATGTAAAAAACCTTTCTTATAACTCCAGAACTTGCCTGTGAATTATCACATTTTCAAGTTTTGTTCAGTATCAAAGTACTCCAGTGATAGTTGTCTGTATATCCATTAGCAGCATACTTTTAATGGTATCAATTTGTGGGGCTTACATAAACACACAGGTCTGGCAACCAAACCAGATTTTAATAATAACTGGGTATGTGTAATAAAGGGGATTTAAGGACTACCACAGCAGACAGCAACACACAATGATTCAGATGCTGAGTCGAGGTTTAGGGAGACATCTGTTCCCGTTTGCTCACTTTAAAAAACAAATCACACACACACTACCGTCATTGTGTCATGGAAATCATGGCCTCTCTCTTCAAAAATCAGATTCAGTATAGTTGAAGTATGTCAGAATAAACACTAACTAGAAATACTTGCATGTTTTTTTATTTTACTTTTAGTGGAATGAAATGAATCATCATACAGTTTGAAATGATAAGTGTAAGAAAACAAGGCTGTGTTGTTGAGACTGTTTGAGTTGCTGCTTCTGCTCTGTGAAATTTGACCGTGAGCTGAGTTGACTCTGGGTCACATGATGACCAGGAGCTCAAGCTCAGCGGTTCAAAAGCAACACACCCGCCAGAGAGATGACCATGTGAGAAAACACACACACCCAGAAAACATCTGTGCATGCTGCTGCTGCTGTGTTTGTGTGTGTGAGTGTTTCTTAGGCTACGCAGTGGGGGAGGTTGACTGAACTGGACCACTGAACAGGGATGAGGTGGTGGATTAAGGGGGGGGGGGGCTTCACTTAATCCAGACCAGGCCTGTTGAACAACTTTTGTTTTCTTTCTGTTACTAAGAGTGAACCTAGGCATGGCAAGGCAAGGCAGCTTTATTTGTATAGCACATTTCAGCAACAGGGCAATTCAAAGTGCTTCACACAAAAACAGTTAAAAACAATTAAAAACAAGAATAAAAAGTTACAGAGCAGTATAATAAATTAAACGTTAAAGAAATGAACAGCCATTTAAAGAAAGACAACATCAAAAAGAAAGGTCTTCTGTCTTGAATTAAAAGAACTGAGAGTAGCAGCGGATCTGCAGTTTTCTGGAAGTTTGTTTCAGATATGTGGAGTAGGGCTGCACGATTATGGCCAAAATGATAATCACGATTATTTTGATCAAAATTTTGATCGCGATTATTCTCACGATTATTTGTTGATTTTAACCAAAACAAATTTTATCGTCACATAGGCTTTTATAACTGGAGAGGGAGTGTGATGGACGTAGGCTACTCACAGAGAGACGGCTGATCATTATGAACGGGTCCAGCACGGGTCGAACGGCGGGTACACACGTAGGTGTATGAAACGTCTGTATCTTCACTGCGCTGCATTTTTATTAACTATGATATTCTGGCCATGGGTCACATCTCTGGCCCAGGTCCCGGTCTCGGTACAGCAGCTGCGTCTCCCACGCTGTTACTCTACCAACCGAAGTTAGTTACATTCAATAACTTCTCCTTTGTTCTTCGCCGTGGCGGCCGCGGTAGCAGAGTTACCCACGGAAACACTGGTACAAATACAGGTTTGCCCCTCATACTTAACAATATACAGCTGTGTTAATAAAAAATTAAAACTGTAGACACATGTCAGAAGTGTGGACCGGCGGCCGCTGTGTGGCGTGGCGCGGAGAGTAGAGGAGAGAGAGTAGGACGAGAGAGCGTAGAAAGATCCAACACAGGCACGGCTTTACAGACGAAATGGGTCACGTAACGTAAAATTAAACCATATCCATATAAACAGCATTGCAGCGGATGCGAGGACATTAGCACCGGTGCATCCTAGAGGAGCTAACAGCTAACAAACGCTACTAGCACCGCCTAGCACTGGTCACTGCTGTTGTCTGAAAAACAACAGATGGGACAAAGTGTTGCGTTTACTGGTAAACTGGTAAATCTTGAGACTGACGTATTACCGACTGCTATCTGTTGAGATTTCCTCACGCTACTCTGTCCTCTAGGACTGTCTACATCTAGAAAATTAGCTGCGCGGTGCAGTGAACTACTCTGACTGGCTCATGACGGCTTTACGGAGCGGGAGATTGGCTTTGCAAAAAACCCAGAGCGTTCTATGAAATGACGCTTTATAAAAAGTAATCGCTCGATCACGCAAATTTGATCGTGGGAAGTCCAAATCGTGATCACGATTAAAATTCGATTAATTGTGCAGCCCTAATGTGGAGCATTGCTGCTTCCCCCCGTTTAGTTCGGACTCTGGGGACAGAAAGTAGACCTGTCCCAGATGACCTGAGAGGTGTGGGTGGGTCATAAACCGTTTAGTGATTTATAAACTAGCAAAAGTACTTTAAAATCGTATAACTATGGTAACTTATTTTGTTGTTTTCCAAAATCTGAGCCAGTGGAAGCATGTAGATGTTAAACAGAAGAGGACCCATAATGGAGCCTTGGGGAACACCGCACGTCATATTTGTATGCTCAGATGCATAATTACCTATTGACACAAAGTAGTCCCTATTCTTTAAGTACGATTCAAACCAGTTTAGTACTGAGCCAGAAAGGCCAGCCCAGTTTTCCAATCGATCTAGTAATATGTCATGGTCGACCGTGTCAAATGCAGACCTGAGATCAAGTAATACTAAGACTGTAAGTTAGAATGTAGAATATCAAGGAAACAAGAGGAGGTTTTCAGATGTTGTATAATGTCCTCCAGGTTTTTATGGTTGATCGAATGAAATCTGTCATATTGGAATTAGTTTTGCCTGAACACTGTGACAACAAATATCCTGTACTTGATATGGAGGCACTGACTGTTTGTCTAATCTTCTGAATTTTGTCTTTGAAGAAGAAGGCAAAGTCTTGCAGGCCTTGGTAGATAAAAGTTGGCACTGGAGGGTTTGTCAACCCATCGACAGTAGCAAACAAAGCACGTGAATTATTATCATTTCTGGCGATAATGTCTGCGAAGAAGGACCTCCTTGCATTCCTCAGTTCAAAATTATAAATGCAAAGTCTTTCTTTATAGGTGTTATAATGGACCAGGAGATTCGTTTTTCTACACTCTCTTTTTTCCGTTCTCACCAGAAGGACATTTCTCCATGGGGATCTTTTCTTACCGGAGACAACTTTGACCTTAGCGGAGAAATGGCATCAATAACATTTGTAATTTTACAGTTGAAGTTATCTACAAGCTCAGTCACTGAGAGACCAGAGAGGGCGGGTGTGGAAGACAATAGTATAAAAAACTGGTGTTTTCAGTGATATACCGTTTTCTGATTAACTTTGTTTGGACACTTTTGGGCACAGAGATAATGCCGTTAAAGAAAATACAGGAATTATCAGAGAGAGCAATGTCAGTCACAACGTCAGTCACCATCAACCGAGTCAAACACCCACATGTGGTTTCACAGAACTGATACAGTTCACCAATATACTAACAAGCTACATTAAGCACAATGATTTTTGGCTTGAGTTTCAGTTCTTGGCTGTTTATAGACATTGACAAGGACATACAGTACATGCTGACACTTCTTCCTAATAAAAAAATCAACAAAGGCCTAAACATACTAACTGGTGCTGAAACAATGTCAGTTAATCGATTAGTGGATTGAGAATGTTAATCAACAACAACCTCTTGATTGATCGTTAAAGTAATTTATCAAGTAAAAATGCCAACATTAGCTAGTTCTACCTTATCAGAAGGCTCTCTTTACATGTAACCTCCATGCTATCATACTCAAAGAAAATCATAGGCATAACTACACATGATGAACGCACAATTCAACCGATAAAACACAAGTCAAACCAGTGAATCAGATGGACCTTGAATTCCCCCTTCAAGTTATTTGCTGATTCAGTAGGGTACTGTGATGTCAGATTACAATGTGTTAATTTCCATAATCAAACTTAACTGTAAAATGTGATGTTTTCGTTTTAAACCTTTGGATACTATTTTTCACATTAATTTCATATGTATTGTATAACTCTTCTGAAGCCGATTTCGTTTTACAGTTTGGCTGGAGTGGTGTACATTTTTTTGGGGGGGCGAAGCACTTTAGACCAAGACGAATCAAGCTGTCTAAAACCCAAATTCCTCTGACTTCTGAGAACTAGAACAAAAAAGGCCAGGAGGTTGGTCTTCCTGGGATCACAGGCGGAGGGTGATCCAGACTTTATTAGTTTTTCAGAGGAAGCCACCTCCAGAGCAGAAATGAAAGTAGCAGGAAGAGAAGCGCAAAGACGGTTACTGTTAACATATTGGACAGAGGAGCCTTTTGAGTGTAGTATTAAAGTACTGCTGTCTTGATTTGTCTGCTTTTACGTGGGGATAGTCATTTCCTAAAACCTTTACAGATAAAAATCTGTAAGCATGCTGTTTCACTGATGTGTCATTACATTGGCTTTTGCTTTGAATTGCGATAAACATGTTCTCTGCCTTTAATAAAGCACTTTTGTTCAAACCTCACTTTGGTCTTCTGATATTGTTAAATGAGCTGCTTCCTTCTGTTTGGACCCACAATTTCTGCCTCCGGTCATATTTTCTATTGTTTCTTCATTAGCTTTAGGCTATTTGATTATAGTAATAATAATAATAATAATAATAAGAAGAAGAAGAAGAAGAAGAAGAAGAAGAAGAAGACGAAGAAGAAGAAGAAGAAGAAGAAGAAGATAGAGCCAGTAACTGCTAGTCCTTTATGCATTAAAAACATGAAATTATCAACAAAATAATTATCATAAACAAACATGTTTCAAAAACAAAAGATTCCTTGTTTGTTGATCAAACTAACTGATTATTACAAAAATCATAGGAAGCTACATCATTGGTTTTGCACATATATTTTTCATTGATGCACACTGTTTTCTAATTTGAACGATTTGTTAGTGTATATATATATATATATATATATATGCTGTCGTGATTTCCCTAATGGGGAAAAAGTTTATCTATCTAACATTTAACTTCGATAGCTAATCAAACTGATCCAAATCCGCTATGTTTTTAGGTATTTTGTAAAACTAATTATATAAAATGGTAAACTGTCCTTTCTGTCAGAAAATATAGCTCTCCTAATCCCCAACCCCTGATGCTTCTGGTCGGATCATTCACACATGACTGGCTACAGTCGACTGCAGCACCGCTAGCACACCAGACCAGACTTGACTACTTTTCTGTGTAAAATACTGAAGCTTTGGCAGAATAGAAAGGACTTCAACGCGCTAAAAAAGACTAACTGACGCTCGGTTTATATAACTTCATCAAGTTCGAATCAAAAAGCTCAATTCAACTGTAAAAGTGTTAACCATTAACATGTTAGCTTAGTTAAAGTGACGCTAGCTTTAACGTTAACGTTACTTCCAACCTTAGCTAAATCTGAGTCAAACAACCTGTTACATACCATGGTTACACCACATAGTTGCCTCCGTTTGTTCCCTTGTTCATCTTACCTGTCAGAAAAACGATTAAAATCCACCATTTCAGCAGCGAAAACATTTCCAAGTCCTGCAGGTGAAGTTCATAACAGTTTTCTGACGAACGTCTAACGTTACTTCTTTTCCCTTTAGTCTCATCCCTGGACGATGTTTCAGGTTCACGCCACACACGGACAGTTACTAACTGTAAGATAACGGGACCAGCGTCAAGCTTGTCAAAATAAAACTTAGCATTTCCGGCAAGTGCTTCCAGAATAAAAGCTTTGCTGACACGGGCAGTGAATGAGAACATTTGTGTTGTTATGTATTCAAGAAACGAACTGTATTTTACTTAAGTGTAGATTTTGATATAGCCCTACTCATATTAATTTACCTATACACACAAGCCAAAATGTTACGGTTACTGCATTGGAACTTGCAAAAAGTAATAAACAAAATAATAATAATAATGATGAGATAAAAATTATTTGTTTAATTTTGTGTAATAATGAACTTTAACGTTTAGTTTTTTTTTAGAGTTACACTTTCATTGCACTCGCCAGGAGGTGTAGAGTTATATCTGAGTGGCACAATATCCTACTGGAGCCACATATAGACAGTGATAGGAGTCTAGTTGGAATAGCACGGTGCAGCTGTACTAAAATCTCTCACTGTAGCCTATGTTTTGAAAAGGCCTACCGGTTAACTAAGGGAATGTGTACGTTTTTTCTCTGAAACAAATGCATTACAAGCTACTTTTTAGTAGCCTAATGTATTCATCTGATGGATAGCCATGCGCGCTTTGGAAGAAGGTCTGGCAAAGCAAGATTGTATCGGCTGTGACGTAAGATGTAGGCCTCTGACTAAAGTAAAATGTCAAACCTTAGCCATAATAGAAAATAATAAACTACATGTGGTATCCTCACTTTTTTCTTGATCATATTTAATGTTATAATTTTATTTTGAAGTCTAAATGATACCTTGTGTAACTTTACGCACGGAGGGTGCATGGAGGGAGGCGCAGAGCCGCTCTTTCCAGACAATGGATGGTGGCGGTGATGGAGGAGAGGACATTTTTAACGACATATAAAAGTTGATGACGAAATTAATCTACCAAATGACAATAAATGCTAAAACTGGTACTTCTAGTAATAAATTGTTGTCTTTGCCCCATATGTATCAATTCTATTTGATTATAGAACAGTTGTTTTGCAGACCAATGTTGCCATCTAGTGTTCAGAACTCATGCATTCGCAAAAAGCTGTTTTGGTCATTTTATTTCCGCTTTATTTGTACAGCATATGACATGATTACACACAATGTTTCACAACACAAATCCCAATGTAAAACTGGCAACATTACCATTGATGAGATAAAATAGCATTTCTAATGTACATTGTCTAATTTCATTGCCTTTCAACATAATCTCTTTACAAAATACTTAACACATCAATACAAACATCTTTGAAGGTAGCATGGCAAAAGGAGACTTTACATTCCAAATTTAGACATTTATTTATTCATTTAAAAATAGATCTGTGATGAAATCCAACAATCAGAGGACGAAAAAAAGCACCAAATAGAGCACATTAAAACTGGTTCAAGGTCTGTTTCTATACAAGGACAGACATTAGCTAACTCAAATAAACAGAAATAATCCTATGAAGCGTAAAAATGACATAATTAAAGCCCTTTATTAAGTGTGGCGGTAGCTTCCTAACTACCACTGGTTACAGCCAACAGCAGAATACAACTCAAATCAAAACAGACAAGGCCTTGTATTCTTATGTAGCAATGCCAACATTGTGAGTTTAAAGCTAAAATATCACCTAACTTCTGTGTTACACAGCTCTCTAAAACTAATCTTTACACAAACAACTCAAAATTGTTCAACCTCTCTACCGTAAAATGACAGATTATGCTTCCCCTTAAAATCTAGTACATTTGTGGCATTTGAGCCAATTATGTTAAAACAAGAGCAATATGGAGGCAAAATGTTGTTGCCAACCAGGCCACACCTTGAGTGTGATGTCATTGCCATTGGAGTAAAGTCATTAGAGAAGACAGAAGATGGAGACGATGGCCGATAAGGGTTGGAGACTTAGTCATGGAAGTCCCTCCTCGGTGGCTTATTGGCTGGCACAGCTGGTCTGTCACGATTGCGATCATCATAGCGGTCGTCGTCATTACTACGTCGGTCTCTGCGGTCATCGTAGCGGCGGTCGTCGTCATAGCGCTCATTGCGATCACTGTACCTTTCGCGGCGGTCGGTGTAGTCGCTGCGCCGATCGTCGTAGTCGCTGCGGCGGTCGTCATCTCTGCGGCGGTCGTCGTAATCGCTGCGGCGGTCGTCATCTCTGCGGCGGTCGTCATAGTCGCTGCGGCGGTCGTCAAGCTCCTTGCTGTTCTTGTAGTCGCGTTCACTTAGTTCAACAGGGTTCCTCGCACTGGAGTCAGAGCCCCGGGTGTCCTCCAGCAAACCATTTCTAACTGGCTCTTTGACAGTTTCCCTCTCCTCCTCCTCCTCACGAACTCTGGAAAGGAAACACATAACAGTCATGTTTGTGAAGGGTTTCCAATTGATTGTGTTTCCTTGGTAGAGTTCACCTGGAACAAAGCTTTCACCATAGTTGCTTAGAAAACTTCCCAATTCTTGCTAAAGAAATGTGGCAACAGGCGATGTTTATCTACAGCTGTGATATTTTACACTAGGCATTCCATCAATGCATGTAATCCTGACAACAAATATGACTCTGACATGAACAGGATAATTGGGATATGTTCACATCACAAATGCTCATGTTGCTTCTGTGAAGAGTGCAAGCTGTTTTTCTTGTTTTACTGAGATACAAAAAAAATAAAAATATCTATCTATCTATCTATCTATCTATCTATCTTCGACTCTTTGAAAAAAAAAAGTGTGTTTATGTATAATGTTGACTTGCAGCTACTTTGTTTGCTCATAACATCTGTTGATCTATAGGATTTTTGGAGGCGTTTATCTTAGTGATTAACACATTTGACTTTGTGCCTATGAAAGCAGTAGGTCTATTAGACGTCTTCAACTTTACTGCAATAAAAAAAGATTTTCATATGAATAAAATGTGCTGTATAGATAACATTTTGACAGGTTGTTAATTTCTCTGTCTATTAACCTAAAAGCCCTGATATGTTCAACCACCTGCCTCGATCAGTTAGTAATTAGTTTACGTTGTGTGACATTGGTGTTTCAAAGGTTTAGGTACTAACAAAACAAAAACTAATCCAGGTAGCGGTAGACAAGCCTCTCTCATGTTCTGTGAAGTAAAAATGTTTTTGTCAATGGTGTCTGGTGACTTTGACAAGAGCAAAGATAAACAGCTTCAGTCCCTCCTGTAAACTTCAACAGGGCTGTCTGACGGCAAGGTACAGTAGTGACAATATTCCAAATATAGCATACACACAGAGATTCTTCTTTTAGGTGAACCTTTTAGTGGCTTAAATACATTGCTGCCGTGCTCGTACACAGCCAGACATTGCTTAGCTTCCATGCTTGACCTCCTTCCTGGGTGTGCTTACCGCCATCTACTGTAGGTAATATACTGACTACTAAGTACCTCATAAAATCTGAACTATTCCTTTAAGAATTGTGAATGGGCCACATCAGATTAGGGCTGCACAATTAATCAAATTTTAATCGCGATCACGATTTAGACTTCCCACGATCAAATTTGCGTGATCGAGCGATTATTTTTTTAAAGAGTCATTTCATAGAACGCTCCAAGTTCTTTGCAAAGCCAATCTACCGCTCCGTAAAGCTGTCTGCTCATGAGCCAGTCAGAGTTGTTCCCTGCCCCCCGTGCAGCTTAGTTTCTAGATGTAGGCAGTCACAGAGGACAGAGTAACGGGAGGAAAACTCAACAGATAGCAGTCGGTTATACGTCAGTCTCAAGGTTTACCAGTTTACCAGTAAACGCAACACTTTGTCCCGTCTGTTGTTTTTCAGACAACAGCGGTGACCAGTGTTAGTCGGTGCTAGTAGCGTCTGTTAGCTGTTAGCTCCTCTAGGACGCGCCGGTGCTACTAGCGTCTGTTAGCTGTTAGCTCCTCTAGGACGCGCCGGTGCTACTAGCGTCTGTTAGCTGTTAGCTCCTCTAGGACGCGCCGGTGCTACTAGCGTCTGTTAGCTGTTAGCTCCTCTAGGACGCACCGGTGCTACTAGCGTCTGTTAGCTCCTCTAGGACGCACCAGTGCTAATGTCGCATCTGCTGCAATGCTGTTTATATCGATATGGTTTAATTTTCCGTTACATGACCCATTTTGTCTGTAAAGCCGTGCCTATTGCGGCTGTAAGCAGTCCAAAAGACTGCTGCCGCGAGGGACTAAACGCTGAGAGATGCACACACCTGTGACGCGCTCTTGATCGTATTGCAAATTATTTTATTGTTCTTCGTCTTCCATATGTACAATACAATGAACATTGCTGTTACCTTATGTAATTGTTAAATGTAGCGTAGAAATAATTGCATTATACGGTGTGCTGCGTTGTGCTCGGTGCGGTCAACAAAAGTGTTCGCTCCCAGCTTCACCCCCTCTCCGTCAAAGCCCAAAAGAACCAGGTGCACAGGTGAAGCAAACAAATATATCACTTCCGCTCAAACCGTCATGAAAACGCCCACCACCTATTAGCGCATAATACAATAATCAATAAATTAAACCATAAACAATATAATGTGGCTCCTACATTCCGGCCCTAATTATTCTACCACAATAATTACATGAATACATATTATGTAGGAGACAGACAATCATTTCTCCCTTTCTTTTTTTTTTTTTAAGGATAAATAGTCCATTTAAAAATGTCCTTTTCTTCTTGAGCTCAAAAAAAACAACCCAAAAACGTGTAGAAAGAATCCATAGACTCTTTAAAAAGAGTGATTAGTACAATCACTTAGTCAGTCATGTAGAGCCAAAAAACCCTCTGAGACAATGTCTAAGTCACAGTCAAAGTCTATGAAGCTCAAAAAGTGAGCTTGATGTCCTCATGAATCCTCTGCTTCCTGTAAAAGGCAAATCTTTGAAATAGGCCTATCCAAATAGCTGGTCTTTGTCTTGATTTTCACCTGACGAACAAGTCCTCTTCTATCAGGGATGGTTTGTACAATCCTTCCTGTAAGCCATGAGTTGCGAGGTGCTGAGTCGTCAACTATAAGTACAATATCTCCAGGAAGAAAGTTGCGCTTGATCCTCGACCACTTCTGACGCTCCTGAAGAAGAGGCAAGTATTCCTTAATCCAACGTTTCCAAAACAAGTCAGTTATGTACTGAACTTGTTTCCATCTGCGACGAGCATAAATGTCCTCCTTTTGGAACTGTCCCATTGGCAAAGATGGCTTGATTTTTAGCAGCAAAAGATGGTTAGGGGTTAGTGGTTCCAAATCATTGGGATCAGTAGATGCCTTGGTAATGGGACGACCATTTATGATAGCTTCGGCT
The DNA here is from genome assembly GCF_008692095.1 of Etheostoma spectabile. NCBI lineage: Eukaryota > Metazoa > Chordata > Actinopteri > Perciformes > Percidae > Etheostoma > Etheostoma spectabile. Next base: position 13,745 of record NW_022603330.1, read on the forward strand.
TCGCAAAGAACTGTGTGAAGATTTTCCTCATCAAGGTTCTGCACCTTCAGGGTGGAATTCAGAACCTTCCTCACCGATCTTATCAACCTCTCCCAAACTCCTCCATGATGTGATCCTGTGGGGGGATTGAAAACCCACTTATTCCTTTCTGAAGGAGGGTTGTTGATTTGAGCAAGATTCCAACCCTCCATTGCCTTCCGTAACTCACGCTCAGCACCAACAAAGTTTGTCCCATTGTCTGAGCGCAATTCCAGTATTTGTCCACGTCTTGCTATAAAACGCCGAAGAGCATTAACAAAGGAATCAGTGTCCAACGACGATGCTACTTCGATGTGTATGGCTCTTATGGAAAGGCACGTGAAAAGAACTCCATACCTTTTCACTATACTCCTTCCCCGCTTGACTTCAAAAGGTCCGAAGTAATCCACTCCAACACGAGTGAATGGAGGTTCATCTGGAGAAACTCTGTCCTGAGGTAAATCCGCCATCTGCTGTTGCCCTGGAGCTGCATGCAACCGGCGACAGACAATACATTTTGACAGGATTTTCCTTATAGCCACACTAGCCCCTGGGATCCAATATCTTTGCTGCAGGTTAGCTAGCATGTGGTTGCGGCCACCATGTCCCACCTCTCGATGTATATGCTGAAGAATGAGGTCAGAAATGTGCAAATCTTTTGACAATATGGCAGGATGCTTAGATTCTTCGGGCATAGCTGCTCTGCTTAGCCGTCCTCCAACTCTCAAGATACCATCTTCAAGTACTGGGTTAAGCTTGTAAATGTGGCTGGTCCTTTTCACATTTTCACCCTTTTGCAAACTATTGAGTTCTTCTGGAAAGCTCCTTTTCTGACAAAACCTTATAATCTCCATCTCAGCCTTTCTAAATTCCTCAATTGAAAGAGGATCACAGACAGTCTGAGCCTTGATACTCTGCATCTCCTTTACTATTGTCCTCTCCTGTTGGTCCTTATTCAAGCCACCTTGAGCAAGAGTCAAACTCAACTCTTTTCTCTTCCGACTGAAGCACAATAGCAGGCTCCTAAGCTTAAGAATCCAACCAACACTCTTCTTCAGACGGATCAAGGAGGAAAAGTGATTGATCAAGCAAGTGACTGCATCCATCTTCTCTTCAGCCTGTACAGCGTTCACCATCAAGCTCATCTTGACTTCAGGGTCGTCCGGTAAGATTCTCCCAGAGCCATCAGGATTTTCAGGCCACCTCTCTTCCGGTCCAACAAGAAACTGAGGTCCAGACACCCAAATGTTATCTTTCAGAAGTGTTGCCACCTTTACTCCCCTAGAAGCCAGGTCAGCAGGATTGCTTGTGGTGTTAACGTATCTCCACTGAGATGGTTTTGATATGCTGATTATCTTTGAAACCCGATTGGCTACAAAGGTCCGAAACCTTGAGGTCTCATTGCGGATGTACTTTAGTACGGAAGTACTATCTGTCCAAAAAATGGAATCCTGAAGTTTCATCTGCAATTCCTTCCTCCACAACTCATCCATTCGACTTGCAACCATAGCAGCTGTCAACTCCATACGAGGGATGGTAATTGGTTTCAATGGGGCCACTCTGGCCTTACCCATTATGAAAGCACAGTGAACTTGTCTGTGAATGTTGTGTAAAAGCAGGTAGGTAACTGTTCCATAGCCACTCTCACAGGCATCTGCAAAGTGGTGTAACTGAGCAGAAGTACCTCCCCAAAGTCCACAGGTTTCAGACATCGGTCAACCTTAAAACTTTCAAGCTGACAGAGCTCCTTCAGCCAACTTCTCCACTCCTGTACAGCCGAGTCAGGTACAACATCATCCCAACCAAGTTCTTTCTGCACAAATCTTGAAGGATCCTTTTGGCAGACAAGACAACAGGTGCCAAGATTCCTAAGGGGTCATATATTGAACTGACAGTGGAGAGGATCCCTCTTCTGGTTAAGGGTTGCTCTTTGATACTGACTTTGAACTTAAAGGTATCGGACTGAACGCACCACTGTACACCCAATGCTCTTTCTACAGGAAGCGTATCATTATCCAAATCCAAATCCTTAACCTCTTTCGCTCTCTCTGCGGTAGGTATAGCCGCCAGCACAGAACGTCTGTTGCTAATCCACTTCATGAGTCGAAAGCCCCCTCTAGCACAAAGGGCACAAAGGTCTTTGTAAAGTTTCAATGCCTCCTCCTCAGATGCTACGGATGTAAGGCAGTCATCCACATAGAAATTGTGCAGAACTGTTTCAATTGCCTTGGGGCTGAACTCTTCCCGATTATCCTCTGCACATTTCCTGAGGGCAAAACTTGCGCAACTTGGCGAAGATGTAGCTCCAAACAGATGCGCAACCATTTTATGCTCTACCAGGTTCTGATTATGGTCTCCATTCTGCCACCAAAGAAACCTCAACAGATCTGAATCCTCAGCTGGTACTTTGACCTGATGGAACATTGCCTCGATGTCTGCCATGAGTACAACAGGATCCTTTCGAAATCTCGTCATAACTCCAACTAATTGCTAGTAAGATCAGGTCCTTGCAGGAGCTGTGCATTCAATGAGGTTCCTTGGAAAGTAGCTCCGCAATCGAAAACAACCCTGATCTTTTTCTTCTTTGGGTGATATACACCATGATGTGGTATATACCATACCCTACCCGTCACTCCTTTCCAGATCCTCAGGTGGTACCATCTCTGCATAGCCCTTGGAGAGGACATCATTCATGAAAGCAGTATAGTCAGTGTGAAATGAAGGATCTTTGCTGAACCTCCTCTTCAGGCTCAGAGCACGCTGTTCGGCAACTCTCCTGTTATTTGGCATATTTACATCCCTTTTCCTCAACGGTAATCCAATACTGTAATGGCCATCCTTCCACTTGACAGTTTTTTGTAACGTATTCCAGGAACTGACCGTCCTCTCTTGATAACCCCATCTGCTCATCCTGACTGCATTCAGGAAAATCGTTCTTTAGCTGCTGCTTCCACAAATCATCCAAACTTGCCACAGAGATTCTATTGACAGTGACATCTGGCTGTCCACAAGTAGTTTCTCTACTGCCGTCACCTTTGAGAGGTCCATTTACAGTCCATCCCAGCATAGTTTTGATTGCGTATGGACTCCCATCCATGCTTCGGACAACTTGCCACGGCTCCAGTGCCTTTGGGACGTTGGTTCCAATCAGCAGGTCAATCTCTGAATCAATCTCTCTTATCTGTACATATTTCAGATGTGGCCACCGTTGAAGATCTTTCTGACGAGGAATGTTGCCTCGATGAACTGGCATGTTTTTCTGTGTATAAATATCAGGCAGGTCACAAAAACAATCACCGTCTAATTCAGCTACCTCCAAATCTGAAACAATATGGCTTCCAACACCTTTTCCTGACCCATTGTCCGTAGAAGAATACCTGTTCTTCTTCCTCTGAGATTTAGCTTGTTCATCAGCCGCTCTGTGCAGAATGATGCTGAACTCCCAGGATCCAGGAAAGCGTAAGTGATCAAGGTCTTATATCCCTTTTTGGACTTTACTTGAACTGGAACTATGGGGAGTGTACAATCTTGCTCACCGGCCCCTGTTAGACCACTTGATTGAACAGAGATCAGAGCACTGCTCATTGCTGTCTCCAATTCTCCTTTGGCTTGCACAAAATTTGTTTCCTTCTCCTTTGGGAAATATGGAGTACACTAGGGTGCCTCTGACTGCATACCTTGCATGAGAGACGTTTCCTGCAGTCTCTACTCATGTGCCCAATGCACAAGCAGCCAAAACACACCCCATGTTCCTTTAAGAAAGCAATTTTCTCATTGTGCACCCTCCTCTCCAATTGGATGCAGAGATCCAAGGTGTGCGCACCTCCACAAAACATACAAGCCTTTACACCAGATGAGCTCCTCTCCTTCCATTTTGGTCCAGGTTCAACTTTCCTTTCCACTGTTGCAATGGTGGTAGCAAAGCTACTTCTCTTGTCTTTAGAGTAAGATTCAAACTTAGATTTCCTCACATCCTTAATTGCTGTCCTTAATGGCATATCCTGTATATCTCCAAATAATGGATCACCTGCTATTTTCACTTGTCTTTCAATGAAGTCCACGATGTCATTAAATGTGGCTCTCCTGCCACGCCTTTCTTGCAACTCCCATGCCACAGTTCTCCATCTGTCCCTATGTTTATAGGGCAACTTCTTCACAATGGTCAACATATTGGCAGGCATGTTCAATTCTCCCATGTACTCAACTTCTTCCATGGTATTACAACATCCTCTCAGAAACAGACTGTAGGCCTGTAGAGATTTCACATCCTCTGGCTTAATAGGTGTCCATGAAAGAGCCTTTTCCATATAAGCAGAAGCAATTTTCTGTGCATTACCAAAATGCTCTTGTAGCAAGGCCTTTGCCTTGGCGTACCCTCTTTCATGTGACATATGTTGGCAGCTTCTGACAAGCTCCCTTGGCTGCCCCCTGGTGTATTGTTCAAGAAAATATAAACAGTCTTTAGGATTGTCTGTTTTCTCTTCAATGCTGTGTTCAAAAGCCCTTATGAAGGTGTGATATTGCAAAGGATTACCATCAAAATCTTGAATATCTCGTTTTGGCAGAAATGAAAGAGATTGGTGCTGAACCAATAATGCAGTTATTTCATTTTGTTTTTCCAAAACCGTAATTATTTGACTGTGATTATTGTTGCTTGGCGCCAGTGCTACAGACTGATTACTGTGGTGCTGACATGGTGGTTTTGCTGGTATTGGGTATTTTGTTTCAGGCACAAATGGTTTGCTTTAGCATTAAGTAATTGGTCTTTCATTTGTCCCCTTTCAAAATAAGAATTCATGCCATTGGACCTTACAGATGGATGAATTGAAACACGAGAACCTCCTGAGCTTCTAAGCACATTCACTTTAGCCTTTGTTGCGGCTATTTCCACTTCAATGCAAGATGTTCCTTTTTTTTCCTTAGTTGCTCCTCCATTTCTTCTAACTCATGTTTATCCTTCAGTAGTTTTGTCGTGCAATGAGAGCAGCCATGTTGGCCTCAGCTTTAATACGTGCTGACGATGTTGTTGAGATACTTGACCTTGATCCAGCAGCGAGCTCCTCCCATTAGACCTTCCACTTCCGGTATTTGACACACTGTCACTTGGTTTAACTTCATCTTGTATGACCGATAATTGTCCCAATTGTTGTAAAACATGAGAATTATTCTCATCTTGATTTACATCCAGCTCCTGTGGTTCCTTTTGTAATACAGACAGGGAAACATCATTTGTGGAAATATGGGCGATTGTATTGCTTTTTTGTCTCCCAGTTTCAGAAAGCCATCCTTTGCATCCTCTTGCAGTCCGTTATGGCGTTTAAGTACACTTGAAAACCATTTTTTGTTTTTCATGTTCCTCTTGAGGAAGTACAAGAATCACAGACTCATGCAACTGAGTAGCTTCATCCACCATTTGATTCATAATCTCCAGATGAAATCTCACCTGTGAGGCATTGTCATCATTTTGCATTAGATCCTTTATTGTCTGTATTAGACCTTTAATTCTGTGAACCTTTCCTTTGCGTTCTTTCTGAAGTTTCTCAATTTTATTCTCCAAAGCTTTAGAGGTGAGTGTGATTTCTCTTTTTTGTCCTTCCATCCTTTTCTGAAATTGATTTTGAAATGGCTTATGATCCACTTGTTGCCTTTTCCCAGGTATCACAAATGACAATAATCCACACCGTTCAATCAAGCAATCCACTGATGCCTCATCAACCACATCAAGACAATAAACCACACAAGCAACAAACAATGCGTCCCCAATAGACACGCGGCAGTAACCTATTTACACTGTGTACACAGTAGGCCTACTAATTGACACAAAGTTACAACATACCGCTTCCGTGGCTGTGCTGCTTGAGGCCCGGTCTCTGTTTTCGGAGCGCAATTGAATGCACCGCCATCCAATACAGCGGAGCTCCGTGCCTTCAATATTTCCTCCTCCGACATCAAATATATTCCGTTGTGATCCGAGGAATCCGCAGAGAATATTCCATTTCCGTAGATCCACTCTGATGTATCAACTTTTGTTGACTAATATTGCGGCTGTAAGCAGTCCAAAAAGACTGCTGCCGCGAGGGACTAAACGCTGAGAGATGCACACACCTGTGACGCGCTCTTGATCGTATTGCAAATTATTTTATTGTTCTTCGTCTTCCATATGTACAATACAATGAACATTGCTGTTACCTTATGTAATTGTTAAATGTAGCGTAGAAATAATTGCATTATACGGTGTGCTGCGTTGTGCTCGGTGCGGTCAACAAAAGTGTTCGCTCCCAGCTTCACCCCCTCTCCGTCAAAGCCCAAAAGAACCAGGTGCACAGGTGAAGCAAACAAATATATCACTTCCGCTCAAACCGTCATGAAAACGCCCACCACCTATTAGCGCATAATACAATAATCAATAAATTAAACCATAAACAATATAATGTGGCTCCTACAGTGCCTGTGTTGAATCTCTCCTTTACTCTCTCTCCTCTTACTGTCCGCGCAGCCCGGCCACACAGCGGCCGCCGGTCCACACTTCTGACATTTGTCTACAGTTTTAATTGTTATTAACACATCTGTATATTGTTAAGTATGAGGGGCAAACCTGTATTTGTACCAGTGTTTCCGCTGGTAACTCTGCTTTCGCGGCCTTCACGGCGAAGAACACAGAAGAAGTTATTGAATACAAAACTTTAGTTGGTAGAGTAACAGCGTGAGACGGAGCTGCTGGACCTGGACCTGGCCAGAGATGTGACCCATTGCGAGAATATCATAGTTCATAAAAAGCAGCCCATTGACGATACAGACATTTCATACACACGACGTGTTTGACCCGTGCTGGACCGTTCATAATGATCAGCCGTCTCTCTGTAAGTAGCGTCCATCACACACCCTCTCGCAGTTATAAATAGCCTATGTGACGACAAAATTTGTTTTGGTTAAAATCAAATAATACGTGAGAATAATCGCGATCAAATTTTGATCAAAATAATCGTGATTATCATTTTGGCCATAATCGTGCAGCCCTACATCAGATGTTCACCCGTTCACGTCACAGCATCTTGTTCAACAGCCAGAGTGACTTTGAGAAATTATTTACCCCATGTCGTATTCCTCATCCTTTTTCTTCTTCCGGCAGCAGCAGCAGTAGATGACGATGATGAGCACGATCAACGCAGCGTTACTCCACCAATGATTCCTGCAGTGAGGCAATGTTCATGGAAGCTACAAGGAAGAAGAGTTGGTAGAAGAGGCGAAGAGAAAAGGATGCATATTATAATACAGTGTTGTAAAGATGTGTTTAGTGGGAATTCTATGTTCCCAGACAGTTTATGAAAAACTGCTAAAAGAAGGTTCTCTCACGCGGCATTACTGCGAGGGTGAGGTTGCAGGAAGCAGAGCCGATCTTGTTTGTTGAGGTGCAGATGAAGAATCCTGATGTCTCTTTGGAGATGTTGAATAGAGACAGGATGCCTCCCTCTGAAAGACAGAAGCAGTCATACACACATTTCTTCTAGAAGGGGGTTATTATTTATAGAGACATTCTGGTCATAAAAAAAAAAAAAATGTAAATCCAAGAGCGCTCAATCATTAATCAATGTTGTTAACTGTGGTTCCAGAAAGTGTTCTTGTATACAGTATATGTTTGAGTTCATTCAAAAATAGTGTTCCCGTTTTCATGAAAATTTTTGTCCACAAGAGAGCACTGAGAAGATTGTTTTTTAACAGTCATGTTTCTTTAAATACCCAAATTCAAAAGGTTAGGGGCTGCTAGGTGTTCTACTGTAAATCAAATCACCCAATATGCTTCTAACTCTTTGTTGGTGTTCAGACTGTGTTGATCCTCAAAACATCAGTGTTTAAATAATGTCTTGATTTGGGAGTGCTAGACACCACCCTGTGGACCACATCAAGCTGATCCGGAGACCTGCCCCCAGAGGTTAAACTCCAACATGTATATACCATGGTCGTCGGTCTTTTGCAGAGGTAGGCTAAGTAAACCTTTATACGCTAAAAGTTGACCAATTTATTTTCCAGGACAAATAGTCCTGACAAAAAAACAGACTTACGGTCAGTGGTTCTGGGGGGGAAAGCACGAGGTTGTTCTTGACATCTTGACTTTCCAGGTATAAACGGGTGGCGGGGACCCTTCCTGGACACACAGGTCAGGTGATGTTCGGCCATACTCTGCCTTTCCCCTGGTCATACAGGTGGGCGTAGATGGAGCCACTAGAAAGAAAACAAGTGTAATTTGTCCTTAAAAATTACAATAAACATGTTTAATGTAACTCAACACATAAATCATACAACACATGCATCTATTTCTTTTTAGAATGTCATTACACAGAATGAGTCATGAAATTTGTTTGCACATCTTTGCTATAAGCATGATGTGTTGCACAGCTTGCATTTAAGAATTTAAATGCTTAACATGATACGGACAGAGCTTTTACACATGACAAATACTTACAGTAGGCCTATATAACTACCTGATATTATGCTGAATGGAAAGCCAGAAACTGGAATACACAGCTCTTTTCACCACACTTTTAAATAATTAAACAGAATTTTTTTCTGGAAAACAAATGAAATGTTACCTAGAACCACCAGACGTGTATAGGCCGTAGCTTGCCCTTAAGGTCACCTTGAATTAGGGCCTGGCACTGAAATTTCTTGTTGTCTCTAGTGTGGGAGACAGTACCAGATTGGCATTTTGTCGTGGTAGCATCTACGTCCAGGGACGCCCGGCCTTCATACAGCGAACCGAAGTCCGTAGTTCTATCATCGAATAATAAGTGAGGACATCGTCCTGTTACCCAACGAGAGCATCAGTGAAAAATTAGAAACCAAAGATATATTCTCCAAACTGATAGATATATAAATCATCACATAGGCACATAACACATTGTAGTACTTTGGTCTGACCTCTTGAGCGTCCGGTGTGAGAGCCACAGTGGACCATGTGACGATGATTTTTTGGGGTACCTTGGGGTTAATGTTGCAGGGCATTGTGACACTCTTACCCCTGGCAACCTCATACACAGCCTGCGGGATGGTCACGACGACGGCACCAACACCTGACAGCACTGTCCACTGATTAAAAGAGAATAATAACGTACTGTTAATCTGACTGCTGACAGCCTGTGTCTTCACTGTGAGTGTTGCAGGCTGAACTAGATTGGCAGAAATAAAACCACCCACCCACGACTGTAGCCATATTTACTCAAGTACCATTTGAGGTACTTGTACTTTACTTGAGTCTTTCATGCCACTTTCTACTCCACTACATTTCAGAGAGAAACATTGTACTTCATACTACTCTACATTTAGGGGCAGGGCCCAACATGGGCCCCTCCCTGCATCCCACAGCATGCATCTTTTGGGCCCACCTCAAATGGGGCCCTGGCTACTCAGTCCCATTTTCACTCCCAGTCCGACACCCAGCTGCATTCATCTAACACTGCATTCAACTGACAGCTTCTACAAGTACAGCTAAAATGATTAGCAGGAAACCCCAGAACAGTTTGGATCGTTTTAAACACAAAGATATTTCTGCATTTTTTTTTACTTCTTTACGTAGCCTACATTTTTTCCTGAGGATCCGAGATGGGAAGTAACGAAGTAAAATACTTTGTTACTGTACTTAAGTAGATTTTTCAGATATTTTTAGTTTACTATTTATTTTTGTGGCAATTTTTACTTTTACGTACATTTTAACACGAATATTGGTACTTTCTACTCCTTACATTTTACAAATTGCTCGTTACTTTAGTTTTTACAAAAAGGTGCTTACGATTGTATTTTAGGTGCATTATTTACATGCTGAAGTAGTTACTCTGAAATTTAGATACGTAATTAATAGTGGGTTTATTGTTGTTATTTTGCTAGCCTTTCACACACACACACCACACACACACACACCACACAACACACAACACACACACACACACACACACACACACACACACACACACCCACACACACACACCACACACACACACACACAC
>NW_022603331.1:0-35958 GCF_008692095.1 Etheostoma spectabile
TTTTCCGGCTGTTAAAGGCTATTTGACACTTTTTCTTGTTAAAGCATATTCTTTTTTTCAGGCTACTCTAAAAAGGATCCTGACGTATTCCAGCTTCATTCCAAGTCTGGGGAGACATCACCTATCCAGTGTGTCTCTCAGGTAATTCAGAGCATTCTGATGTACGGTTTTAATATTAAGGCCTTAAAACCAAGGCTATATTGACACTTTTTCAGGCGTTTAAAGGCATTTTCTTCTCTTTTTTCAGGCTACTCTAAAAAGGAATCCTGACGTTTATTCCAGCTTCATTCCATCTGGGGGAGACATCACCTATCCAGTGTTTCTCTCAGGTAATTTCAGAGCATTCTGATGTACGGTTTTTATATTAAGGCCTAACACCAAGCTATATTGACACTTTTTCAGGCTGTTAAAGGCATATTCTTCTCTTTTTTTTCAGGCTACTCTAAAAGGATCCTGACGTTATTCCAGCTTCATTCCAAGTCTGGGGGAGACATCACCTATCCAGTGTCTCTCAGGTATTTTCAGAGCATTCTGATGTACGGTTTTATAATTAAGGCCTTAAAACCAAGTCTATTGACACACTTTCAGGCTGTTAAAGGCTATATTGACACTTTTTCAGGCTGTTAAAGGCATATTCCTCTCTTTTCAGGCTACTCTAAAAAGGAATCCTGACGTTATTCCAGCTTCATTCCAAGTTCTGGGGAGACATCACCTATCCAGTGTGTCTCTCAGGTAATTTCAGAGCATTCTGATGTACGGTTTTAATATTAAGGCCTTTAAACCAAGGCTATATTGACACTTTTTTTTGGCTGTTATACGCTATATGACACTTTTTAGGTTGTGAAAGGCTATTCTTCTCTTATTCAGGCTACTCTAAAAAGGAATCCTGACGTTATTCCAGCTTCATTCCAAGTCTGGGGAGACATCACCTATCCATTGTTTCTCAGGTAATTTCAGAGCATTCTGATGTACGGTTTTTAATATTAAGGCCTTTAAACCAGGCTATATTGACCACTTTTTCAGGCCTGTTAAAGGAGGCATATTCTTCTCTTTTTCAGGCTACTCTAAAAAGGAATCCTGACGTTATTTCACTTCATTCCAAGTCTGGGGGAGACATCACCTATCCGTGTGTCTCTCAGTAATTTCAGAGCATTCTGATGTACGGTTTTAATATTAAGGCCTTTAACCAAGGCTATATTGACACTTTTTTTTCTGTAAACGCTATATTGACACTTTTCAGGCTGTTAAGCAATATTCTTCTCTTTTCAGGCTACTCTAAAAGGAATCCTGACGTTATTCCAGCTTCATTCCAAGTCTGGGGGAGACATCACCTATCCAGTGTTTCTCTCAGGTATTTCAGAGCATTCTGATGTACGGTTTAATATAAGGCCTTAAAACCAAGGCTATATTGACACTTTTCAGGCTGTTAAAGGCTATTCTTCTCTTTTTCAGGCTACTCTAAAAAGGAATCCTGACGTTATTCCAGCTTCATTCCAAGTCTGGGGGAGACATCACCTATCCAGTGTGTCTCTCAGGTAATTTCAGAGCATTCTGATGTACGGTTTTAATATTAGGCCTTAAAACCAAGTCTATATGACACTTTTTCAGGCTGTTAAAGGCTATATTGACACTTTTTCAGCTGTTAAAGGCATATTCTTCTCTTTTTTTCAGGCTACTCTAAAAAGGAATCCTGACGTTATTCCAGCTTCATTCCAAGTCTGGGGAGACATCACCTATCCAGTGTGTCTCTCAGTAATTTCAGAGCATTCTGATGTACTGTTTTAATATTAAGGCCTTAAAACCAAGTCTATATTGACACTTTTCAGTGTTAAACGCTATATTGACACTTTTTCAGGCTGTTAAAGGCATATCTTTCTCTTTTTCAGGCTACTCTAAAAAGAATCCTGACGTTATTCCGCTTCATTCCAAGTCTGGGGGAGACATCACCTATCCAGTGTTTCTCTCAGTATTTCAGAGCATTCTGATGTACGGTTTTAATATTAAGGCCTTAAAACCAATGCTTATTGTGACACTTTTTCAGGCTGTTAAAGGCTATATTGACACTTTTTCCAGGCTGTTAAAGCATATTCTTCTCTTTTCAGGCTCCTCTGGCTACAAAAGGAATCCTGACGTTATTCCAGCTTCTTCCAAGTCTGGGGAGACAGCACCTATCCGTGTTTCTCTCAGGTAATTTCAGAGCATTCTGTGTACGGTTTTAATATTAGGCCTTAAAACCAAGTCTATATTGACACTTTTTCAGGCTGTTAAAGCATTTCTTCTCTTTTTCAGGCTACTCTAAAAAGGAATCCTGACGTTATTCCAGCTTCATTCCAAGTCTGGGGAGACATCACCTATCCAGTGTTTCTCTCAGGTAATTTCAGAGCATTCTGATGTACGGTTTTAATATTAAGGCCTTAAACCAAGGCTTATTGACACTTTTTCAGGCTGTTAAAGGCATATTCTTCTCTTTTTCAGGCTACTCTAAAAAGGAATCCTGACGTTATTCCAGCTTCATTCCAAGTCTGGGGGAGACATCACCTATCCAGTGTGTCTCTCAGGTAATTTCAGAGCATTCTGATGTACGGTTTTAATATTAAGGCCTTTAAACCAAGCTATATTGACACTTTTTCAGGCTGTTAAGGCTATATTGACACTTTTTCAGGTTGTTAAAGGCATATTCTTCTCTTTTCAGGCTACTCTAAAAAGGAATCCTGACGTTATTCCAGCTTCATTCCAAGTCTGGGGGAGACATCACCTATCCAGTGTGTCTCTCAGGTAATTTCAGAGCATTCTGATGTACGGTTTAATATTAAGCCTTAAACCAAGTCTATATTGACACTCTTTCAGGCTGTTAAAGGCTATATTGACACTTTTTCAGGCTGTTAAAGGCATATTCTTCTCTTTTTCAGGCTACTCTAAAAAGGAATCCTGACGTTATTCCAGCTTCATTCCAAGTCTGGGGGAGACATCACCTATCCAGTGTTCTCTCAGGTAATTTCAGAGCATTCTGATGTACGGTTTTAATATTAAGGCCTTTAAACCAAGGCTGTATTGACACTTTTTCAGGCTGTTAAAGCATATTCTTCTATTTTTCAGGCTACTCTAAAAAGGAATCCTGACGTTATTCCAGCTTCATTCCAAGTCTGGGGGAGACATCACCTATCCAGTGTGTCTCTCAGGTAATTTCAGAGCATTCTGATGTACGGTTTTAATATTAAGGCCTTAAAACCAAGGCTATATGGACACTTTTTCAGGCTGTTAAAGGCATATTCTTCTCTTTTCAGGCTACTCTAAAAAGGAATCCTGACGTTATTCCAGCTTCATTCCAAGTCTGGGGAGACATCACCTATCCAGTGTTTCTCTCAGGTAATTTCAGAGCATTCTGATGTACGTTTTTATATTAAGGCCTTAAACCCAAGTCTATATTGACACTTTTTCAGGCTGTTAAAGGCTATATTGACACTTTTTCAGGCTGTTAAGGCATATTCTTCTCTTTTTCAGGCTACTCTAAAAGGAATCCTGACGTTATTCCAGCTTCATTCCAAGTCTGGGGGAGACATCACCTATCCAGTGTTTCTCTCAGGTAATTTCAGAGCATTCTGATGTACGGTTTTAATATTAAGGCCTTAAACCAAGGCTATATTGACACTTTTTCAGGCTGTTAAAGGCATATTCTTCTCTTTTTCAGGCTACTCTAAAAAGGAATCCTGACGTTATTCCAGCTTCATTCCAAGTCTGGGGAGACATCACCTATCCAGTGTTTCTCTCAGGTAATTTCAGAGCATTCTGATGTACGGTTTTAATATTAAGGCCTTAAAACCAAGTCTATATTGACACTTTTTCAGGCTGTTAAAGGCATATTCTTCTCTTTTTCAGGCTACTCTAAAAAGGAATCCTGACGTTATTCCAGCTTCATTCCAAGTCTGGGGGAGACATCACCTATCCAGTGTTCTCTCAGGTAATTTCAGAGCATTCTGATGTACGGTTTTAATATTAAGGCCTTAAACCAAGGCTATATTGACACTTTTTTGGCTGTTAAAGGCTATATTGACACTTTTTCAGGCTGTTAAAGGCATATTCTTCTCTTTTTCAGGCTACTCTAAAAAGGAATCCTGACGTTATTCCAGCTTCATTCCAAGTCTGGGGGAGACATCACCTATCCATGTGTCTCTCAGGTAATTTCAGAGCATTCTGATGTACGGTTTTAATATTAAGGCCTTAAAACCAAGTCTATTTGACACTTTTTCAGGCTGTTAAAGGCTATATTGACACTTTTTCAGGCTGTTAAAGGCATATTCTTCTCTTTTTCAGGCTACTCTAAAAGGAATCCTGACGTTATTCCAGCTTCATTCCAAGTCTGGGAGACATCACCTATCCATGTTTCTCTCAGGTAATTTCAGAGCATTCTGATGTACGGTTTTAATATTAAGGCCTTAAAACCAAGGCTATATTGACACTTTTTCAGGCTGTTATAGGCTTATTGACACTTTTTCAGGCTGTTAAAGGCATATTCTTTTTCAGGTGTTAAAGGCATATCTTCTCTCATTCAGGCTACTCTAAAAGGATCCTGACGTTATTCCAGCTTCATTCCAAGTCTGGGGGAGACATCACCTATCCAGTGTTTCTCTCAGGTAATTTCAGAGCATTCTGATGTACGGTTTTTAATATTAAGGCCTTAAAACCAAGTCTATATTGACACTTTTTCAGGCTGTTAAAGGCTATATTGACACTTTTCAGGCTGTTAAAGGCATATTCTTCTCTTTTTCAGGCTACTCTAAAAAGGAATCCTGACGTTATTCCAGCTTCATTCCAAGTCTGGGGGACATCACCTATCCAGTGTGTCTCTCAGGTAATTTCAGAGCATTCTGATGTACGGTTTTAATATTAAGGCCTTTAAACCAAGGCTATATTGACACTTTTTGGCTGTTAAAGGCTATATTGACACTTTTTCAGGCTGTTAAAGGCATATTCTTCTCTTTTTCAGGCTACTCTAAAAAGGAATCCTGACGTTATTCCAGCTTCATTCCAAGTCTGGGGGAGACATCACCTATCCAGTGTTTCTCTCAGGTAATTTCAGAGCATTCTGATGTACGGTTTTAATATTAAGGCCTTTAAACCAAGGCTATTTGACACTTTTTCAGGCTGTTAACGCTATATTGTTTTTCAGGCTGTTAAGGCTATATTGACACTTTCAGGTTGTTAAAGGCATATTCTTCTCTTTTTCAGGCTACTCTAAAAGGATCCTGACGTTATTCCAGCTTCATTCCAAGTCTGGGGGAGACATCACCTATCCAGTGTTTCTCTCAGGTAATTTCAGAGCATTCTGATGTACGGTTTTAATATTAAGGCCTTAAAACCAAGTCTATATTGACACTTTTTCAGGCTGTTAAAGGCATATTCTTCTCTTTTTCAGGCTACTCTAAAAAGGAATCCTGACGTTATTCCAGCTTCATTCCAAGTCTGGGGAGACATCACCTATCCAGTGTGTCTCTCAGGTAATTTCAGAGCATTCTGATGTACGGTTTTAATATTAAGGCCTTAAAACCAAGTCTATATTGACACTTTTTCAGGCTGTTAAAGGCATATTCTTCTCTTTTTCAGGCTACTCTAAAAGGAATCCTGACGTTATTCCAGCTTCATTCCAAGTCTGGGGGAGACATCACCTATCCAGTGTGTCTCTCAGGTAATTTCAGAGCATTCTGATGTACGGTTTTAATATTAAGGCCTTTAAACCAAGGCTATATTGACACTTTTTCAGGCTGTTAAAGGCTATATTGACACTTTTTCAGGCTGTTAAAGGCATATTCTTCTCTTTTTCAGGCTACTCTAAAAAGGAATCCTGACGTTATTCCAGCTTCATTCCAAGTCTGGGGGAGACATCACCTATCCAGTGTTTCTCTCAGGTAATTTCAGAGCATTCTGATGTACGGTTTTAATATTAAGGCCTTAAACCAAGTCTATATTGACACTTTTCAGGCTGTAAAGGCTATATTGACACTTTTTCAGGCTGTTAAAGGCATATTCTTCTATTTTTCAGGCTACTCTAAAAGGAATCCTGACGTTATTCCAGCTTCATTCCAAGTCTGGGGAGACATCACCTATCCAGTGTGTCTCTCAGGTAATTTCAGAGCATTCTGATGTACGGTTTTAATATTAAGGCCTTTAAACCAAGGCTATATTGACACTTTTTCAGGCTGTTAAAGGCATATTCTTCTCTTTTCAGGCTACTCTAAAAAGGAATCCTGACGTTATTCCAGCTTCATTCCAAGTCTGGGGGAGACATCACCTATCCAGTGTTTCTCTCAGGTAATTTCAGAGCATTCTGATGTACGGTTTAATATTAAGGCCTTTAAACCAAGGCTATATTGACACTTTTCAGGCTGTTAAAGGCTATATTGACACTTTTTCAGGCTGTTAAAGGCATATTCTTCTCTTTTTCAGGCTACTCTAAAAGGAATCCTGACGTTATTCCAGCTTCATTCCAAGTCTGGGGGAGACATCACCTATCCAGTGTTTCTCTCAGGTAATTTCAGAGCATTCTGATGTACGGTTTAATATTAAGGCCTTTAAACCAAGGCTATTTGACACTTTTTCAGGCTGTTATACGCTATATTGACACTTTTTCAGGCTGTTAAAGGCTATATTGACACTTTTTCAGTTGTTAAAGGCTATTCTTCTCTTTTTCAGGCTACTCTAAAAAGGAATCCTGACGTTATTCCAGCTTCATTCCAAGTCTGGGGGAGACATCACCTATCCAGTGTTTCTCTCAGGTAATTTCAGAGCATTCTGATGTACGGTTTTAATATTAAGGCCTTAAAACCAAGTCTATATTGACACTTTTTCAGGCTGTTAAAGGCATTTTCTTCTCTTTTTCAGGCTACTCTAAAAAGGAATCCTGACGTTATTCCAGCTTCATTCCAAGTCTGGGGGAGACATCACCTATCCAGTGTGTCTCTCAGGTAATTTCAGAGCATTCTGATGTACGGTTTTAATATTAAGGCCTTTAAACAAAGGCTATATTGACACTTTTTGAAAGGAATCCTGACGTTATTCCAGCTTCATTCCAAGTCTGGGGGAGACATCACCTATCCAGTGTTTCTCTCAGGTAATTTCAGAGCATTCTGATGTACGGTTTTAATATTAAGGCCTTTAAACCAAGGCTATATTGACACTTTTTCAGGCTGTTAAGGCATATCTTCTCTTTTTTCAGGCTACTCTAAAAGGAATCCTGACGTTATTCCAGCTTCATTCCAAGTCTGGGGGAGACATCACCTATCCAGTGTTTCTCTCAGGTAATTTCAGAGCATTCTGATGTACGGTTTTAATATTAAGGCCTTTAAACCAAGGCTATATTGACACTTTTTCAGGCTGTTAAAGGCTATATTGACACTTTTTCAGGTTGTTAAAGGCATATTCTTCTCTTTTTCAGGCTACTCTAAAAAGGAATCCTGACGTTATTCCAGCTTCATTCCAAGTCTGGGGGAGACATCACCTATCCAGTGTTTCTCTCAGGTAATTTCAGAGCATTCTGATGTACGTTTTTAATATTAAGGCCTTAAAACCAAGTCTATATTGACACTTTTTCAGGCTGTTAAAGGCATATTCTTCTATTTTCAGGCTACTCTAAAAAGGAATCCTGACGTTATTCCAGCTTCATTCCAAGTCTGGGGAGACATCACCTATCCAGTGTGTCTCTCAGGTAATTTCAGAGCATTCTGATGTACGGTTTTAATATTAAGGCCTTTAAACCAAGGCTGTATTGACACTTTTTCAGGCTGTTAAAGACATATTCTTCTCTTTTTCAGGCTACTCTAAAAAGGAATCCTGACGTTATTCCAGCTTCATTCCAAGTCTGGGGGAGACATCACCTATCCAGTGTGTCTCTCAGGTAATTTCAGAGCATTCTGATGTACGGTTTTAATATTAAGGCCTTTAAACCAAGGCTATATTGACACTTTTTCAGGCTGTTAAAGGCATATTCTTCTATTTTTCAGGCTACTCTAAAAGGAATCCTGACGTTATTCCAGCTTCATTCCAAGTCTGGGGAGACATCACCTATCCATGTGTCTCTCAGGTAATTTCAGAGCATTCTGATGTACGGTTTTAATATTAAGGCCTTTAAACCAAGGCTATTTTGACACTTTTTAAGGCTGTTAAAGGCTATATTGACACTTTTTCAGGCTGTTAAAGGCATATTCTTCTCTTTTTCAGGCTACTCTAAAAAGGAATCCTGACGTTATTCCAGCTTCATTCCAAGTCTGGGGAGACATCACCTATCCAGTGTTGTCTCTCAGGTAATTTCAGAGCATTCTGATGTACGGTTTTAATATTAAGGCCTTTAAACCAAGGCTGTATTGACACTTTTTCAGGCTGTTAAAGACATATTCTTCTATTTTTCAGGCTACTCTAAAAAGGAATCCTGACGTTATTCCAGCTTCATTCCAAGTCTGGGGGAGACATCACCTATCCAGTGTGTCTCTCAGGTAATTTCAGAGCATTCTGATGTACGGTTTTAATATTAAGGCCTTTAAACCAAGGCTGTATTGACACTTTTTTGGCTGTTAAAGGCATATTCTTCTCTTTTTCAGGCTACTCTAAAAAGGAATCCTGACGTTATTCCAGCTTCATTCCAAGTCTGGGGGAGACACCACCTATCCAGTGTGTCTCGCAGGTAATTTCAGAGCATTCTGATGTACGGGTTTAATATTAAGGCCTTTAAACCAAGGCTATATTGACACTCTTTCAGGCTGTTAAAGGCTATATTGACACTTTTTCAGGCTGTTGAAGGCATATTCTTCTCTTTTTCAGGCTACTCTAAAAAGGAATCCTGACGTTATTCCAGCTTCATTCCAAGTCTGGGGGAGACATCACCTATCCAGTGTTTCTCTCAGGTAATTTCAGAGCATTCCGATGTACGGTTTTAATATTAAGGCCTTGAAACCAAGTCTATATTGACACTTTTTCAGGCTGTTAAAGGCATATTCTTCTCTTTTTCAGGCTACTCTAAAAAGGAATCCTGACGTTATTCCAGCTTCATTCCAAGTCTGGGGAGACATCACCTATCCAGTGTTTCTCTCAGGTAATTTCAGAGCATTCTGATGTACGGTTTTAATATTAAGGCCTTTAAACCAAGGCTATTTTGACACTTTTTCAGGCTGTTAAAGGCTATATTGACACTTTTTCAGGCTGTTAAAGGCATATTCCTCTCTTTTTCAGGCTACTCTAAAAAGGAATCCTGACGTTATTCCAGCTTCATTCCAAGTCCGGGGGAGACATCACCTATTCAGTGTGTCTCTCAGGTAATTTCAGAGCATTCTGATGTACGGTTTTAATATTAAGGCCTTTAAACCAAGGCTATATTGACACTTTTTCAGGCTGTTAAAGGCTATATTGACACTTTTTCAGGTTGTTAAAGGCATATTCTTCTCTTATTCAGGCTACTCTAAAAAGGAATCCTGACGTTATTCCAGCTTCATTCCAAGTCTGGGGGAGACATCACCTATCCAGTGTTTCTCTCAGGTAATTTCAGAGCATTTTGATGTACGGTTTTAATTTTAAGGCCTGTAAAACCAAGTCTATATTGACACTTTTTCAGGCTGTTAAAGGCATATTCTTCTATTTTTCAGGCTACTCTAAAAAGGAATCCTGACGTTATTCCAGCTTCATTCCAAGTCTGGGGGAGACATCACCTATCCAGTGTGTCTCTCAGGTAATTTCAGAGCATTCTGATGTACGGTTTTAATATTAAGGCCTTTAAACCAAGGCTGTATTGACACTTTTTTGGCTGTTAAAGGCATATTCTTCTCTTTTTCAGGCTACTCTAAAAAGGAATCCTGACGTTATTCCAGCTTCATTCCAAGTCTGGGGGAGACATCACCTATCCAGTGTGTCTCTCAGGTAATTTCAGAGCATTCTGATGTACGGTTTTAATATTAAGGCCTTTAAACCAAGGCTATATTGACACTTTTTCAGGCTGTTAAAGGCTATATTGACACTTTTTCAGGCTGTTAAAGGCATATTCTTCTCTTTTTCAGGCTACTCTAAAAAGGAATCCTGACGTTATTCCAGCTTCATTCCAAGTCTGGGGAGACATCACCTATCCAGTGTTTCTCTCAGGTAATTTCAGAGCATTCCGATGTACGGTTTTAATATTAAGGCCTTAAAACCAAGTCTATATTGACACTTTTTCAGGCTGTTAAAGGCATATTCTTCTCTTTTTCAGGCTACTCTAAAAAGGAATCCTGACGTTATTCCAGCTTCATTCCAAGTCTGGGGGAGACATCACCTATCCAGTGTTTCTCTCAGGTAATTTCAGAGCATTCTGATGTACGGTTTTAATATTAAGGCCTTTAAACCAAGCTATTTGACACTTTTTCAGGCTGTTAAAGGCTATATTGACACTTTTTCAGGCTGTTAAAGGCATATTCTTCTCTTTTTCAGGCTACTCTAAAAAGGAATCCTGACGTTATTCCAGCTTCATTCCAAGTCTGGGGGACATCACCTATCCAGTGTGTCTCTCAGGTAATTTCAGAGCATTCTGATGTACGGTTTTAATATTAAGGCCTTAAAACCAAGGCTATATTGACACTTTTTCAGGCTGTTAAAGGCTATATTGACACTTTTTCAGGTTGTTAAAGGCATATTCTTCTCTTTTCAGGCTACTCTAAAAGGAATCCTGACGTTATTCCAGCTTCATTCCAAGTCTGGGGGAGACATCACCTATCCAGTGTTTCTCTCAGGTAATTTCAGAGCATTCTGATGTACGGTTTTAATATTAAGGCCTTAAAACCAAGTCTATATTGACACTTTTTCAGGCTGTTAAAGGCATATTCTTCTATTTTTCAGGCTACTCTAAAAAGGAATCCTGACGTTATTCCAGCTTCATTCCAAGTCTGGGGGAGACATCACCTATCCAGTGTGTCTCTCAGGTAATTTCAGAGCATTCTGATGTACGGTTTTAATATTAAGGCCTTTAAACCAAGGCTGTATTGACACTTTTTCAGGCTGTTAAAGACATATTCTTCTATTTTTCAGGCTACTCTAAAAAGGAATCCTGACGTTATTCCAGCTTCATTCCAAGTCTGGGGGAGACATCACCTATCCAGTGTGTCTCTCAGGTAATTTCAGAGCATTCTGATGTACGGTTTTAATATTAAGGCCTTTAAACCAAGGCTATATTGACACTCTTTCAGGCTGTTAAAGGCTATATTGACACTTTTTCAGGTTGTTAAAGGCATATTCTTCTCTTATTCAGGCTACTCTAAAAAGGAATCCTGACGTTATTCCAGCTTCATTCCAAGTCTGGGGGAGACATCACCTATCCAGTGTTTCTCTCAGGTAATTTCAGAGCATTCTGATGTACGGTTTTAATATTAAGGCCTTAAACCAAGTCTATATTGACACTTTTTCAGGCTGTTAAAGGCATATTCTTCTCTTTTTCAGGCTACTCTAAAAGGAATCCTGACGTTATTCCAGCTTCATTCCAAGTCTGGGGGAGACATCACCTATCCAGTGTGTCTCTCAGGTAATTTCAGAGCATTCTGATGTACGGTTTTAATATTAAGGCCTTTAAACCAAGGCTATATTGACACTTTTTCAGGCTGTTAAAGACATATTCTTCTATTTTTCAGGCTACTCTAAAAAGGAATCCTGACGTTATTCCAGCTTCATTCCAAGTCTGGGGGAGACATCACCTATCCAGTGTGTCTCTCAGGTAATTTCAGAGCATTCTGATGTACGGTTTTAATATTAAGGCCTTTAAACCAAGGCTATATTGACACTTTTTCAGGCTGTTAAAGGCTATATTGACACTTTTTCAGGTTGTTAAAGGCATATTCTTCTCTTTTTCAGGCTACTCTAAAAAGGAATCCTGACGTTATTCCAGCTTCATTCCAAGTCTGGGGAGACATCACCTATCCATTGTTTCTCTCAGGTAATTTCAGAGCATTCTGATGTACGGTTTTAATATTAAGGCCTTAAAACCAAGTCTATTTTGACACTTTTTCAGGCTGTTAAAGGCTATATTGACACTTTTTCAGGTGTTAAAGGCATATTCTTCTCTTTTTCAGGCTACTCTAAAAAGGAATCCTGACGTTATTCCAGCTTCATTCCAAGTCTGGGGGAGACATCACCTATCCAGTGTTTCTCTCAGGTAATTTCAGAGCATTCTGATGTACGTTTTTAATATTAAGGCCTTTAAACCAAGGCTATATTGACACTTTTTCAGGCTGTTAAAGGCATATTCTTCTCTTTTTCAGGCTACTCTAAAAAGGAATCCTGACGTTATTCCAGCTTCATTCCAAGTCTGGGGGACATCACCTATCCAGTGTTTCTCTCAGGTAATTTCAGAGCATTCTGATGTACGGTTTTAATATTAAGGCCTTAAAACCAAGTCTATATTGACACTTTTTCAGGCTGTTAAAGCATATTCTTCTCTTTTTCAGGCTACTCTAAAAGGAATCCTGACGTTATTCCAGCTTCATTCCAAGTCTGGGGGAGACATCACCTATCCAGTGTTTCTCTCAGGTAATTTCAGAGCATTCTGATGTACGGTTTTAATATTAAGGCCTTTAAACCAAGGCTATTTTGACACTTTTCAGGCTGTTAAAGGCTATATTGACACTTTTTCAGGCTGTTAAAGGCATATTCTTCTCTTTTTCAGGCTACTCTAAAAAGGAATCCTGACGTTATTCCAGCTTCATTCCAAGTCTGGGGGAGACATCACCTATCCAGTGTGTCTCTCAGGTAATTTCAGAGCATTCTGATGTACGGTTTTAATATTAAGGCCTTTAAACCAAGGCTATATTGACACTTTTTCAGGCTGTTAAAGGCTATATTGACACTTTTTCAGGTTGTTAAAGGCATATTCTTCTCTTTTTCAGGCTACTCTAAAAAGGAATCCTGACGTTATTCCAGCTTCATTCCAAGTCTGGGGGAGACATCACCTATCCAGTGTTTCTCTCAGGTAATTTCAGAGCATTCTGATGTACGGTTTTAATATTAAGGCCTTAAAACCAAGTCTATATTGACACTTTTTCAGGCTGTTAAAGGCATATTCTTCTATTTTTCAGGCTACTCTAAAAAGGAATCCTGACGTTATTCCAGCTTCATTCCAAGTCTGGGGGAGACATCACCTATCCAGTGTGTCTCTCAGGTAATTTCAGAGCATTCTGATGTACGGTTTTAATATTAAGGCCTTTAAACCAAGGCTATATTGACACTTTTTCAGGCTGTTAAAGGCATATTCTTCTCTTTTTCAGGCTACTCTAAAAGGAATCCTGACGTTATTCCAGCTTCATTCCAAGTATGGGGGGGACATCAACTATCCAGTGTTTCTCTCAAGTAATTTCAGAGCATTCTGATGTACGGTTTAATATTAAGGCCTTAAAACCAAGGCTATATTGACACTTTTCAGGCTGTTAAAGGCTATATTGACACTTTTTCAGGCTGTTAAAGGCATATTCTTCTCTTTTTCAGGCTACTCTAAAAAGGAATCCTGACGTTATTCCAGCTTCATTCCAAGTCTGGGGGAGACATCACCTATCCAGTGTTTCTCTCAGGTAATTTCAGAGCATTCTGATGTACGGTTTTAATATTAAGGCCTTAAAACCAAGGCTATATTGACACTTTTTCAGGCTGTTAAAGGCATATTCTTCTCTTTTTCAGGCTACTCTAAAAAGGAATCCTGACGTTATTCCAGCTTCATTCCAAGTCTGGGGGAGACATCACCTATCCAGTGTTTCTCTCAGGTAATTTCAGAGCATTCTGATGTACGGTTTTAATATTAAGGCCTTTAAACCAAGGCTATTTTGACACTTTTTCAGGCTGTTAAAGGCTATATTGACACTTTTTCAGGCTGTTAAAGGCATATTCTTCTCTTTTTCAGGCTACTCTAAAAAGGAATCCTGACGTTATTCCAGCTTCATTCCAAGTCTGGGGGACATCACCTATCCAGTGTTTCTCTCAGGTAATTTCAGAGCATTCTGATGTACGGTTTTAATATTAAGGCCTTTAAACCAAGGCTATATTGACACTTTTTCAGGCTGTTAAGGCTATATTGACACTTTTTCAGGTTGTTAAAGGCATATTCTTCTCTTTTCAGGCTACTCTAAAAAGGAATCCTGACGTTATTCCAGCTTCATTCCAAGTCTGGGGAGACATCACCTATCCAGTGTTTCTCTCAGGTAATTTCAGAGCATTCTGATGTACGGTTTTAATATTAAGGCCTTAAAACCAAGTCTATATTGACACTTTTTCAGGCTGTTAAAGGCATATTCTTCTCTTTTTCAGGCTACTCTAAAAAGGAATCCTGACGTTATTCCAGCTTCATTCCAAGTCTGGGGAGACATCACCTATCCAGTGTGTCTCTCAGGTAATTTCAGAGCATTCTGATGTACGGTTTTAATATTAAGGCCTTTAAACCAAGGCTATATTGACACTTTTTCAGGCTGTTAAAGACATATTCTTCTCTTTTTCAGGCTACTCTAAAAGGAATCCTGACGTTATTCCAGCTTCATTCCAAGTCTGGGGGAGACATCACCTATCCAGTGTGTCTCTCAGGTAATTTCAGAGCATTCTGATGTACGGTTTTAATATTAAGGCCTTTAAACCAAGGCTATATTGACACTTTTTCAGGCTGTTAAAGGCTATATTGACACTTTTTCAGGTTGTTAAAGGCATATTCTTCTCTTATTCAGGCTACTCTAAAAAGGAATCCTGACGTTATTCCAGCTTCATTCCAAGTCTGGGGGAGACATCACCTATCCAGTGTTTCTCTCAGGTAATTTCAGAGCATTCTGATGTACGGTTTTAATATTAAGGCCTTAAAACCAAGGCTATATTGACACTTTTTCAGGCTGTTAAAGGCATATTCTTCTATTTTTCAGGCTACTCTAAAAAGGAATCCTGACGTTATTCCAGCTTCATTCCAAGTCTGGGGGAGACATCACCTATCCAGTGTGTCTCTCAGGTAATTTCAGAGCATTCTGATGTACGGTTTTAATATTAAGGCCTTTAAACCAAGGCTATATTGACACTTTTTCAGGCTGTTAAAGGCATATTCTTCTATTTTTCAGGCTACTCTAAAAGGAATCCTGACGTTATTCCAGCTTCATTCCAAGTCTGGGGGAGACATCACCTATCCAGTGTGTCTCTCAGGTAATTTCAGAGCATTCTGATGTACGGTTTTAATATTAAGGCCTTTAAACCAAGGCTATATTGACACTTTTCAGGCTGTTAAAGGCTATATTGACACTTTTTCAGGTTGTTAAAGGCATATTCTTCTCTTTTCAGGCTACTCTAAAAAGGAATCCTGACGTTATTCCAGCTTCATTCCAAGTCTGGGGGAGACATCACCTATCCATTGTTTCTCTCAGGTAATTTCAGAGCATTCTGATGTACGGTTTTAATATTAAGGCCTTAAAACCAAGTCTATTTTGACACTTTTTAAGGCTGTTAAAGGCTATATTGACACTTTTTCAGGTGTTAAAGGCATATTCTTCTCTTTTTCAGGCTACTCTAAAAGGAATCCTGACGTTATTCCAGCTTCATTCCAAGTCTGGGGGAGACATCACCTATCCAGTGTTTCTCTCAGGTAATTTCAGAGCATTCTGATGTACGGTTTTAATATTAAGGCCTTTAAACCAAGGCTATATTGACACTTTTTCAGGCTGTTAAAGGCATATTCTTCTCTTTTTCAGGCTACTCTAAAAGGAATCCTGACGTTATTCCAGCTTCATTCCAAGTCTGGGGGAGACATCACCTATCCAGTGTTCTCTCAGGTAATTTCAGAGCATTCTGATGTACGGTTTTAATATTAAGGCCTTTAAACCAAGGCTATATTGACACTTTTTCAGGCTGTTAAAGGCATATTCTTCTCTTTTTCAGGCTACTCTAAAAAGGAATCCTGACGTTATTCCAGCTTCATTCCAAGTCTGGGGGAGACATCACCTATCCAGTGTGTCTCTCAGGTAATTTCAGAGCATTCTGATGTACGGTTTTAATATTAAGGCCTTTAAACCAAGGCTATATTGACACTTTTTCAGGCTGTTAAGGCATATTCTTCTCTTTTTCAGGCTACTCTAAAAGGAATCCTGACGTTATTCCAGCTTCATTCCAAGTCTGGGGGAGACATCACCTATCCAGTGTGTCTCTCAGGTAATTTCAGAGCATTCTGATGTACGGTTTTAATATTAAGGCCTTTAAACCAAGGCTATATTGACACTTTTTCAGGCTGTTAAAGGCTATATTGACACTTTTTCAGGTTGTTAAAGGCATATTCTTCTCTTTTCAGGCTACTCTAAAAGGAATCCTGACGTTATTCCAGCTTCATTCCAAGTCTGGGGGAGACATCACCTATCCATTGTTTCTCTCAGGTAATTTCAGAGCATTCTGATGTACGGTTTTAATATTAAGGCCTTAAAACCAAGTCTATTTTGACACTTTTTAAGGCTGTTAAAGGCTATATTGACACTTTTTCAGGGTGTTAAAGGCATATTCTTCTCTTTTTCAGGCTACTCTAAAAAGGAATCCTGACGTTATTCCAGCTTCATTCCAAGTCTGGGGGAGACATCACCTATCCAGTGTTTCTCTCAGGTAATTTCAGAGCATTCTGATGTATGGTTTTAATATTAAGGCCTTTAAACCAAGGCTGTATTGACACTTTTTCAGGCTGTTAAAGACATATTCTTCTCTTTTTCAGGCTACTCTAAAAAGGAATCCTGACGTTATTCCAGCTTCATTCCAAGTCTGGGGGAGACATCACCTATCCAGTGTTTCTCTCAGGTAATTTCAGAGCATTCTGATGTACGGTTTTAATATTAAGGCCTTTAAACCAAGGCTATTTTGACACTTTTTTGGCTGTTAAAGGCATATTCTTCTCTTTTTCAGGCTACTCTAAAAAGGAATCCTGACGTTATTCCAGCTTCATTCCAAGTCTGGGGGAGACATCACCTATCCAGTGTCTCTCAGGTAATTTCAGAGCATTCTGATGTACGGTTTTAATATTAAGGCCTTTAAACCAAGGCTATATTGACACTTTTTCAGGCTGTTAAAGGCTATATTGACACTTTTTCAGGTTGTTAAAGGCATATTCTTCTCTTTTTCAGGCTACTCTAAAAAGGAATCCTGACGTTATTCCAGCTTCATTCCAAGTCTGGGGGAGACATCACCTATCCAGTGTTTCTCTCAGGTAATTTCAGAGCATTCTGATGTACGGTTTTAATATTAAGGCCTTAAAACCAAGTCTATTTTGACACTTTTTAAGGCTGTTAAAGGCTATATTGACACTTTTTCAGGCTGTTAAAGGCATATTCCTCTCTTTTTCAGGCTACTCTAAAAAGGAATCCTGACGTTATTCCAGCTTCATTCCAAGTCTGGGGGAGACATCACCTATCCAGTGTGTCTCTCAGGTAATTTCAGAGCATTCTGATGTACGGTTTTAATATTAAGGCCTTTAAACCAAGGCTATATTGACACTTTTTCAGGCTGTTAAAGGCATATTCTTCTCTTTTTCAGGCTACTCTAAAAAGGAATCCTGACGTTATTCCAGCTTCATTCCAAGTCTGGGGGAGACATCACCTATCCAGTGTGTCTCTCAGGTAATTTCAGAGCATTCTGATGTACGGTTTTAATATTAAGGCCTTTAAACCAAGGCTATATTGACACTTTTTCAGGCTGTTAAAGGCTATATTGACACTTTTTCAGGTTGTTAAAGGCATATTCTTCTCTTTTTCAGGCTACTCTAAAAGGAATCCTGACGTTATTCCAGCTTCATTCCAAGTCTGGGGAGACATCACCTATCCATTGTTTCTCTCAGGTAATTTCAGAGCATTCTGATGTACGGTTTTAATATTAAGGCCTTAAACCAAGTCTATTTTGACACTTTTTAAGCTGTTAAAGGCTATATTGACACTTTTTCAGGCTGTTAAAGGCATATTCTTCTCTTTTTCAGGCTACTCTAAAAAGGAATCCTGACGTTATTCCAGCTTCATTCCAAGTCTGGGGAGACATCACCTATCCAGTGTTTCTCTCAGGTAATTTCAGAGCATTCTGATGTATGGTTTTAATATTAAGGCCTTTAAACCAAGGCTATATTGACACTTTTTCAGGCTGTTAAAGACATATTCTTCTATTTTTCAGGCTACTCTAAAAAGGAATCCTGACGTTATTCCAGCTTCATTCCAAGTCTGGGGGAGACATCACCTATCCAGTGTTTCTCTCAGGTAATTTCAGAGCATTCTGATGTACGGTTTTAATATTAAGGCCTTTAAACCAAGGCTATTTTGACACTTTTTTGGCTGTTAAAGGCATATTCTTCTCTTTTCAGGCTACTCTAAAAAGGAATCCTGACGTTATTCCAGCTTCATTCCAAGTCTGGGGGAGACATCACCTATCCAGTGTGTCTCTCAGGTAATTTCAGAGCATTCTGATGTACGGTTTTAATATTAAGGCCTTTAAACCAAGGCTATATTGACACTTTTTCAGGCTGTTAAAGGCATATTCTTCTCTTTTTCAGGCTACTCTAAAAAGGAATCCTGACGTTATTCCAGCTTCATTCCAAGTCTGGGGGAGACATCACCTATCCAGTGTGTCTCTCAGGTAATTTCAGAGCATTCTGATGTACGGTTTTTAATATTAAGGCCTTTAAACCAAGGCTATATTGACACTTTTTCAGGCTGTTAAAGGCTATATTGACACTTTTTCAGGCTGTTAAAGGCATATTCTTCTCTTTTTCAGGCTACTCTAAAAAGGAATCCTGACGTTATTCCAGCTTCATTCCAAGTCTGGGAGACATCACCTATCCAGTGTTTCTCTCAGGTAATTTCAGAGCATTCTGATGTACGGTTTTAATATTAAGGCCTTAAAACCAAGTCTATATTGACACTTTTTCAGGCTGTTAAAGGCTATATTGACACTTTTTCAGGCTGTTAAAGGCATATTCTTCTCTTTTTCAGGCTACTCTAAAAAGGAATCCTGACGTTATTCCAGCTTCATTCCAAGTCTGGGGAGACATCACCTATCCAGTGTGTCTCTCAGGTAATTTCAGAGCATTCTGATGTACGGTTTTAATATTAAGGCCTTTAAACCAAGGCTATATTGACACTTTTTCAGGCTGTTAAAGGCATATTCTTCTCTTTTTCAGGCTACTCTAAAAAGGAATCCTGACGTTATTCCAGCTTCATTCCAAGTCTGGGGAGACATCACCTATCCAGTGTGTCTCTCAGGTAATTTCAGAGCATTCTGATGTACGGTTTTAATATTAAGGCCTTTAAACCAAGGCTATTTTGACACTTTTTCAGGCTGTTATACGCTATATTGTCACTTTTTCAGGCTGTTAAAGGCTATATTGACACTTTTTCAGGTTGTTGAAGGCATATTCTTTTCTCATTCAGGCTACTCTAAAAAGGGATCCTGACGTCATTCCAGCTTCATTCCAAGTCTGGGGGAGACATCACCTATCCAGTCTCTTAGGTAATTTCAGAGCATTTTGATGTACGGTTTTAATATTAAGGCCTTAAAACAAAGTCTAAATTGACACTTTTTCAGGCTGTTAAAGGCATATTCTTCTCTTTTTCAGGCTACTCTAAAAAGGAATCCTGACGTTATTCCAGCTTCATTCCAAGTCTGGGGGAGACATCACCTATCCAGTGTGTCTCTCAGGTAATTTCAGAGCATTCTGATGTACGGTTTTAATATTAAGGCCTTTAAACCAAGGCTGTATTGACACTTTTTCAGGCTGTTAAAGGCATATTCTTCTATTTTTCAGGCTACTCTAAAAAGGAATCCTGACGTTATTCCAGCTTCATTCCAAGTCTGGGGGAGACATCACCTATCCAGTGTGTCTCTCAGGTAATTTCAGAGCATTCTGATGTACGGTTTTAATATTAAGGCCTTTAAACCAAGGCTATATTGACACTTTTTCAGGCTGTTAAAGGCATATTCTTCTATTTTTCAGGCTACTCTAAAAAGGAATCCTGACGTTATTCCAGCTTCATTCCAAGTCTGGGGGAGACATCACCTATCCAGTGTGTCTCTCAGGTAATTTCAGAGCATTCTGATGTACGGTTTTAATATTAAGGCCTTTAAACCAAGGCTATATTGACACTTTTTCAGGCTGTTAAAGGCTATATTGACACTTTTTCAGGTTGTTAAAGGCATATTCTTCTCTCTATTCAGGCTACTCTAAAAAGGAATCCTGACGTTATTCCAGCTTCATTCCAAGTCTGGGGGAGACATCACCTATCCAGTGTTTCTCTCAGGTAATTTCAGAGCATTCTGATGTACGGTTTTAATATTAAGGCCTTAAAACCAAGTCTATTTGACACTTTTTAAGGCTGTTAAAGGCTATATTGACACTTTTTCAGGGTGTTAAAGGCATATTCTTCTCTTTTTCAGGCTACTCTAAAAAGGAATCCTGACGTTATTCCAGCTTCATTCCAAGTCTGGGGGAGACATCACCTATCCAGTGTGTCTCTCAGGTAATTTCAGAGCATTCTGATGTACGGTTTTAATATTAAGGCCTTAAACCAAGGCTATATTGACACTTTTTCAGGCTGTTAAAGCATATTCTTCTATTTTTCAGGCTACTCTAAAAAGGAATCCTGACGTTATTCCAGCTTCATTCCAAGTCTGGGGAGACATCACCTATCCAGTGTTTCTCTCAGGTAATTTCAGAGCATTCTGATGTACGGTTTTAATATTAAGGCCTTTAAACCAAGGCTATATTGACACTTTTTTGGCTGTTAAAGGCATATTCTTCTCTTTTTCAGGCTACTCTAAAAAGGAATCCTGACGTTATTCCAGCTTCATTCCAAGTCTGGGGAGACATCACCTATCCAGTTTCTCTCAGGTAATTTCAGAGCATTCTGATGTACGGTTTTAATATTAGGCCTTTAAACCAAGCTATATTGACACTTTTTCAGGCTGTTAAAGGCTATATTGACACTTTTTCAGGCTGTTAAAGGCATATTCTTCTCTTTTCAGGCTACTCTAAAAAGGAATCCTGACGTTATTCCAGCTTCATTCAAGTCTGGGGGAGACATCACCTATCCAGTGTTTCTCTCAGGTAATTTCAGAGCATTCTGATGTACGGTTTTAATATTAAGGCCTTTAAACCAAGGCTATTTTGACACTTTTTCAGGCTGTAAAGGCTATATTGACTGCGTTAAAGGCTATATTGACACTTTTTCAGGTTGTTAAAGCATATTCTTCTCTTTTTCAGGCTACTCTAAAAAGGAATCCTGACGTTATTCCAGCTTCATTCCAAGTCTGGGGGAGACATCACCTATCCAGTGTTTCTCTCAGGTAATTTCAGAGCATTCTGATGTACGGTTTTAATATTAAGGCCTTAAACCAAGGCTGTATTGACACTTTTTCAGGCTGTTAAAGGCATATTCTTCTCTTTTTCAGGCTACTCTAAAAAGGAATCCTGACGTTATTCCAGCTTCATTCCAAGTCTGGGGGAGACATCACCTATCCAGTGTTTCTCTCAGGTAATTTCAGAGCATTCTGATGTACGGTTTTTAATATTAAGGCCTTTAAACCAAGGCTATATTGACACTTTTTTGGCTGTTAAAGGCATATTCTTCTCTTTTTCAGGCTACTCTAAAAGGAATCCTGACGTTATTCCAGCTTCATTCCAAGTCTGGGGGAGACATCACCTATCCAGTGTGTCTCTCAGGTAATTTCAGAGCATTCTGATGTACGGTTTTAATATTAAGGCCTTTAAACCAAGGCTATATTGACACTTTTTCAGGCTGTTAAAGGCATATTCTTCTATTTTTCAGGCTACTCTAAAAAGGAATCCTGACGTTATTCCAGCTTCATTCCAAGTCTGGGGAGACATCACCTATCCAGTGTGTCTCTCAGTAATTTCAGAGCATTCTGATGTACGGTTTTAATATTAAGGCCTTTAAACCAAGCTATATTGACACTTTTTCAGGCTGTTAAAGGCATATTCTTCTCTTTTTCAGGCTACTCTAAAAAGGAATCCTGACGTTATTCCAGCTTCATTCCAAGTCTGGGGGAGATCACCTATCCAGTGTGTCTCTCAGGTAATTTCAGAGCATTCTGATGTACGGTTTTAATATTAAGGCCTTTAAACCAAGGCTATATTGACACTTTTTCAGGCTGTTAAAGGCTATATTGACACTTTTTCAGGTTGTTAAAGGCATATTCTTCTATTTTTCAGGCTACTCTAAAAAGGAATCCTGACGTTATTCCAGCTTCATTCCAAGTCTGGGGAGACATCACCTATCCAGTGTGTCTCTCAGGTAATTTCAGAGCATTCTGATGTACGGTTTTAATATTAAGGCCTTAAACCAAGCTGTATTGACACTTTTTCAGGCTGTTAAAGGCATATTCTTCTCTTTTTCAGGCTACTCTAAAAAGGAATCCTGACGTTATTCCAGCTTCATTCCAAGTCTGGGGAGACATCACCTATCCAGTGTGTCTCTCAGGTAATTTCAGAGCATTCTGATGTACGGTTTTAATATTAAGGCCTTTAACCAAGGCTATATTGACACTTTTTTGGCTGTTAAAGGCATATTCTTCTCTTTTCAGGCTACTCTAAAAAGGAATCCTGACGTTATTCCAGCTTCATTCCAAGTCTGGGGGAGACATCACCTATCCAGTGTGTCTCTCAGGTAATTTCAGAGCATTCTGATGTACGGTTTAATATTAAGGCCTTTAACCAAGGCTATATTGACACTTTTCAGGCTGTTAAAGGCTATATTGACACTTTTTCAGCT
This sequence comes from Etheostoma spectabile, assembly GCF_008692095.1. Classification (NCBI taxonomy): domain Eukaryota; kingdom Metazoa; phylum Chordata; class Actinopteri; order Perciformes; family Percidae; genus Etheostoma; species Etheostoma spectabile. The sequence continues at coordinate 22,749 of NW_022603331.1, forward strand.
GTTAAAGGCATATTCTTCTCTTTTTCAGGCTACTCTAAAAAGGAATCCTGACGTTATTCCAGCTTCATTCCAAGTCTGGGGAGACATCACCTATCCAGTGTTTCTCTCAGGTAATTTCAGAGCATTCTGATGTACGGTTTTAATATTAAGGCCTTAAAACCAAGTCTATATTGACACTTTTTCAGGCTGTTAAAGGCATATTCTTCTCTTTTTCAGGCTACTCTAAAAAGGAATCCTGACGTTATTCCAGCTTCATTCCAAGTCTGGGGAGACATCACCTATCCAGTGTTTCTCTCAGGTAATTTCAGAGCATTCTGATGTACGGTTTTAATATTAAGGCCTTTAAACCAAGGCTATTTGACACTTTTTCAGGCTGTTAAAGGCTATATTGACTCTTTTTCAGGCTGTTAAAGGCTATATTGACACTTTTTCAGGCTGTTAAAGGGCATATTCTTCTATTTTTCAGGCTACTCTAAAAAGAAGAAGGCTGACGTTTTCCAGCTTCATTCCAAGTCTGGGGGAGACATCACCTATCCAGTGTTCTCTCAGGTAATTTCAGAGCATTCTGATGTACGGTTTTAATATTAAGGCCTTTAAACCCAAGGCTATATTGACACTTTTTCAGGCTGTTAAGGCATATTCTTCTCTTTTTCAGGCTACTCTAAAAAGGATCCTGACGTTATTCCAGCTTCATTCCAAGTCTGGGGGAGACATCACCTATCCAGTGTTTCTCTCAGGTAATTTCAGAGCATTCTGATGTACGGTTTTAATATTAAGGCCTTAAAACCAAGGCTATATTGACACTTTTTCAGGCTGTTATAAACGGCGCTATATTGACACTTTTTCAGGCTGTTAAGGCTATTCACTTTTCTCTTATTCTTTTCAGGCTACTCTAAAAAGGAATCCTGACGTTATTCCAGCTTCATTCCAAGTCTGGGGGAGACATCACCTATCCAGTGTTCTCTCAGGTAATTTCAGAGCATTCTGATGTACGGTTTTAATATTAAGGCCTTAAAACAAGGCTATATTGACACTTTTCAGGCTGTTAAAGGCATATTCTTCTCTTTTTCAGGCTACTCTAAAAAGGAATCCTGACGTTATTCCAGCTTCATTCCAAGTCTGGGGAGACATCACCTATCCAGTGTTTCTCTCAGGTATTTCAGAGCATTCTGATGTACGGTTTTAATATTAAGGCCTTTAAACCAAGGCTATATTGACACTTTTTCAGGCTGTTAAAGGCATATTCTTCTCTTTTTCAGCTACTCTAAAAAGAATCCTGACGTTATTCCAGCTTCATTCCAAGTCTGGGGGAGACATCACCTATCCAGTGTGTCTCTCAGGTAATTTCAGAGCATTCTGATGTACGGTTTTAATATTAGGCCTTAAACCAAGGCTATATTGACACTTTTTCAGGCTGTTAAAGGCATATTCTTCTCTTTTTCAGCTACTCTAAAAAGGAATCCTGACGTTATTCCAGCTTCATTCCAAGTCTGGGGAGACATCACCTATCCAGTGTTTCTCTCAGGTAATTTCAGAGCATTCTGATGTACGGTTTTAATATTAAGGCCTTAAACCAAGGCTATATGACACTTTTTCAGGCTGTTAAAGGCTATATTGACACTTTTTCAGGTTGTTAAAGGCATATTCTTCTCTTTTTCAGGCTACTCTAAAAAGGAATCCTGACGTTATTCCAGCTTCATTCCAAGTCTGGGGAGACATCACCTATCCAGTGTTTCTCTCAGGTAATTTCAGAGCATTCTGATGTACGGTTTTTAATATTAAGGCCTTAAAACCAAGTCTATATTGACACTTTTTCAGGCTGTTAAAGGCTATATTGACACTTTTTCAGGTTGTTAAGGCATATCTTCTCTTTTCAGGCTACTCTAAAAGGAATCCTGACGTTATTCCAGCTTCATTCCAGTCTGGGGAGACATCACCTATCCAGTGTGTCTCTCAGGTAATTTCAGAGCATTCTGATGTACGGTTTTAATATTAAGGCCTTAAAACCAAGCTGTTATATTGACACTTTTTCAGGCTGTTAAAGGCATATTCTTCTCTTTTTCAGGCTACTCTAAAAGGAATCCTGACGTTATTCCAGCTTCATTCCAAGTCTGGGGGAGACATCACCTATCCAGTGTTCTCTCATGTAATTTCAGAGCATTCTGATGTACGTTTTAATATTAAGGCCTTTAAACCAAGGCTATATTGACACTTTTTTGGCTGTTAAAGGCATTTCTTCTCTTTTTCAGGCTACTCTAAAAGGAATCCTGACGTTATTCCAGCTTCATTCCAAGTCTGGGGGAGACATCACCTATCCAGTGTTTCTCTCAGGTAATTTCAGAGCATTCTGATGTACGGTTTTTAATATTAAGGCCTTAAAACCAAGGCTATATTGACACTTTTTCAGGCTGTTTAAGGCTATATTGACCTTTTCAGGTTGTTAAAGGCATATTCTTCTCTTTTTCAGGCTACTCTAAAAAGGAATCCTGACGTTATTCCAGCTTCATTCCAAGTCTGGGGAGACATCACCTATCCAGTGTTTCTCTCAGGTAATTTCAGAGCATTCTGATGTACGGTTTTAATATTAAGGCCTTTAAACAACCCGGCTATTTTGACACTTTTCAGGCTATATGCTATAGTGACACTTTTTTCAGGCTGTTAAGGCTATATTGACACTTTTTCAGGTTGTTAAAGCATATTCTTCTATTTTTCAGGCTACTCTAAAAAGGAATCCTGACGTTATTCCAGCTTCATTCCAAGTCTGGGGAGACATCACCTATCCAGTGTTTCTCTCAGGTAATTCAGAGCATTCTGATGTACGGTTTTAATATTAAGGCCTTAAAACCAAGGCTGTATTGACACTTTTTCAGGCTGTTAAAGCATATTCTTCTATTTTTCAGGCTACTCTAAAAAGGAATCCTGACGTTATTCCAGCTTCATTCCAAGTCTGGGGGAGACATCACCTATCCAGTGTTTCTCTCAGGTAATTTCAGAGCATTCTGATGTACGGTTTTAATATTAAGGCCTTTAAACCAAGGCTATTTGACACTTTTTTGGCTGTTAAAGGCATATTCTTCTCTTTTTCAGGCTACTCTAAAAAGGAATCCTGACGTTATTCCAGCTTCATTCCAAGTCTGGGGGAGACATCACCTATCCAGTGTGTCTCTCAGGTAATTTCAGAGCATTCTGATGTACGGTTTTAATATTAAGGCCTTTAAACCAAGGCTATATTGACACTTTTTCAGGCTGTTAAAGGCATATTCTTCTCTTTTTCAGGCTACTCTAAAAAGGAATCCTGACGTTATTCCAGCTTCATTCCAAGTCTGGGGGAGACATCACCTATCCAGTGTGTCTCTCAGGTAATTTCAGAGCATTCTGATGTACGGTTTTAATATTAAGGCCTTTAAAACCAAGGCTATATTGACACTTTTTCAGGCTGTTAAAGGCATATTCTTCTCTTTTTCAGGCTACTCTAAAAAGGAATCCTGACGTTATTCCAGCTTCATTCCAAGTCTGGGGGAGACATCACCTATCCAGTGTGTCTCTCAGGTAATTTCAGAGCATTCTGATGTACGGTTTTAATATTAAGGCCTTAAAACCAAGCTATTTTGACACTTTTTAAGGCTGTTAAAGGCTATATTGACACTTTTTCAGGCTGTTAAAGGCATATTCTTCTCTTTTTCAGGCTACTCTAAAAAGGAATCCTGACGTTATTCCAGCTTCATTCCAAGTCTGGGGAGACATCACCTATCCAGTGTGTCTCTCAGGTAATTTCAGAGCATTCTGATGTACGGTTTTAATATTAAGGCCTTTAAACCAAGGCTATATTGACACTTTTTCAGGCTGTTAAAGGCATATTCTTCTATTTTTCAGGCTACTCTAAAAAGGAATCCTGACGTTATTCCAGCTTCATTCCAAGTCTGGGGGAGACATCACCTATCCAGTGTGTCTCTCAGGTAATTTCAGAGCATTCTGATGTACGGTTTTAATATTAAGGCCTTTAAACCAAGGCTATATTGACACTTTTTTTCAGGCTGTTAAAGGCATATTCTTCTCTTTTTCAGGCTACTCTAAAAAGGAATCCTGACGTTATTCCAGCTTCATTCCAAGTCTGGGGGAGACATCACCTATCCAGTGTGTCTCTCAGGTAATTTCAGAGCATTCTGATGTACGGTTTTAATATTAAGGCCTTTAAACAAGTCTATATTGACACTCTTTCAGGCTGTTAAAGGCTATATTGACACTTTTTCAGGCTGTTAAGGCATATTCTTCTCTTTTTCAGGCTACTCTAAAAAGGAATCCTGACGTTATTCCAGCTTCATTCCAAGTCTGGGGGAGACATCACCTATCCAGTGTTTCTCTCAGGTAATTTCAGAGCATTCTGATGTACGGTTTTAATATTAAGGCCTTAAAACCAAGCTATATTGACACTTTTTCAGGCTGTTAAAGGCATATTCTTCTCTTTTCAGGCTACTCTAAAAAGGAATCCTGACGTTATTCCAGCTTCATTCCAAGTCTGGGGGAGACATCACCTATCCAGTGTTTCTCTCAGGTAATTTCAGAGCATTCTGATGTACGGTTTTAATATTAAGGCCTTTAACCAAGCTATTTTGACACTTTTTCAGGCTTTAAAGGCTATATTGACACTTTTTCAGGCTGTGTTAAGGCTATATTGACACTTTTTCAGGCTTTTAAAGGCATATTTCCCTCTTTTTTCAGGCTACTCTAAAAAGGAATCCTGACGTTTTCCAGCTTCATTCCAAGTCTGGGGGAGACATCACCTATCCAGTGTGTCTCTCAGGTATTTCGAGCATTCTGATGTACGGTTTTAATATTAAGGCCTTTAACCAAGGCTATATTGACACTTTTTCAGGCTGTTAAGGCTATATTGACACTTTTTCAGGTTTAAAGGCATATTCTTCTCTTATTCAGGCTACTCTAAAAAGAATCCTGAGTTATTCCAGCTTCATTCCAAGTCTGGGGGAGACATCACCTATCCATGTTTCTCTCAGGTATTTCAGAGCATTTTGATGTACGGTTTTAATTTAAGGCCTTAAAACCAGTCTATATTGACACTTTTTCAGCTGTTTAAAGGCATATTCTTCTATTTTTTCAGGCTACTCTAAAAAGGAATCCTGACGTTATTCCAGCTTCATTCCAAGTCTGGGGGAGACATCACCTATCCAGTGTTCTCTCAGGTAATTCAGAGCATTCTGATGTACGGTTTTATATTAAGGCCTTAAACCAAGGCTGTATTGACACTTTTTCATTCTGTTAAAGACATATTCTTCTATTTTTCAGGCTACTCTAAAAAGGAATCCTGACGTTATTCCAGCTTCATTCCAAGTCTGGGGAGACATCACCTATCCAGTGTGTCTCTCAGGTAATTTCAGAGCATTCTGATGTACGGTTTTAATATTAAGGCCTTTAAACCAAGGCTATATTGACACCTTTCAGCTGTTAAGGCTATATTACACTTTTTCAGGTTGTTAAAGGCATATTCTTCTCTTTTCAGGCTACTCTAAAAAGGAATCTGACGTTATTCCAGCTTCATTCCAAGTCTGGGGGAGACATCACCTATCCAGTGTTCTCTCAGGTAATTTCAGAGCATTCTGATGTACGGTTTTATATTAAGGCCTTTAAACCAAGGCTATTTTACACTTTTTCAGGCTGTTAAAGCTATTTGACACTTTTTCAGGTTGTTAAAGGCATATTCTTCTCTTTTTCAGGCTACTCTAAAAAGGAATCCTGACGTTATTCCAGCTTCATTCCAAGTCTGGGGGAGACATCACCTATCCAGTGTTTCTCTCAGGTAATTTCAGAGCATTCTGATGTATGGGTTTTAATATTAAGGCCTTAAAACCAAGGCTATATTGACACTTTTCAGGCTGTTAAAGGCATATTCTTCTATTTTTCCAGGCTACTCTAAAGGAATCCTGACGTTATTCCAGCTTCATTCCAATCTGGGGAGACATCACCTATCCAGTGTGTCTCTCAGGTAATTTCAGAGCATTCTGATGTACGGTTTTAATATTAAGGCCTTAAAACCAAGTCTATTTTGACACTTTTTAAGGCTGTTAAAGGCTATATTGACACTTTTTCAGGCTGTAAAGGCATATTCTCTCTTTTCAGGCTACTCTAAAAAGGAATCCTGACGTTATTCCAGCTTCATTCCAAGTCTGGGGGAGACATCACCTATCCAGTGTGTCTCTCAGGTAATTTCAGAGCATTCTGATGTACGGTTTTAATATTAATGCTTTAACACAAGGCTATATTGACACTTTTTCAGGTTGTTAAGGCATATTCTTCTCTTTTCAGGCTACTCTAAAAAGGAATCCTGACGTTATTCCAGCTTCATTCCAAGTCTGGGGGAGACATCACCTATCCAGTGTTTCTCGCAGGTAATTTCAGAGCATTCGATGTACGGTTTTAATTTTAAGGCCTTAAACCAAGTCTATATTGACACTTTTTCAGGCTGTTAAAGGAATATTCTTCTTTTTTCAGGCTACTCTAAAAAGGAATCCTGACGTTATTCCAGCTTCATTCCAAGTCTGGGGGAGACATCACCTATCCAGTGTTTCTCTCAGGTAATTTCAGAGCATTCTGATGTACGTTTTATATTAAGGCCTTAAAACCAAGGCTATATTGACACTTTTTCAGGCTGTTAAGGCATATTCTTTCTTTTTCAGGCTACTCTAAAAGGAATCCTGACGTTATTCCAGCTTCATTCCAAGTCGGGGGAGACATCACCTATCCAGTGTTCTCTCAGGTAATTTCAGAGCATTCTGATGTACGGTTTTAATATTAAGGCCTTTAAAACCAAGCTGTAATTGACACTTTTTCTTTCTGTTAAAGGCATATTCTTCTATTTTTCAGGCTACTCTAAAAAGGATCCTGACGTTATTCCAGCTTCATTCCAAGTCTGGGGGACATCACCTATCCAGTGTGTCTCTCAGGTAATTTCAGAGCATTCTGATGTACGGTTTTAATATTAAGGCCTTTAAACCAAGCTATATTGACACTTTTTAAGGCTGTTAAGGCTATATTGACCTTTTTCAGGCTGTTAAGGCATATTCCTCTCTTTTCAGGCTACTCTAAAAAGGAATCCTGACGTTATTCCAGCTTCATTCCAAGTCTGGGGAGACATCACCTATCCAGTGTTCTCTCAGGTAATTTCAGAGCATTCTGATGTACGGTTTTAATATTAAGGCCTTTAAACCAAGGCTATATTGACACTTTTTCAGGTTGTTAAAGGCATATTCTTCTATTTTTCAGGCTACTCTAAAAAGGAATCCTGACGTTATTCCAGCTTCATTCCAAGTCGGGGGAGACATCACCTATCCATTGTTTCTCTCAGGTATTTCAGAGCATTCTGATGTACGGTTTTAATATTAAGGCCTTAAAAAAGTCTATATTGACACTTTTTTCAGGCTGTTAAAGGCATATTCTGCTATTTTTCAGGCTACTCTAAAAGGAATCCTGACGTTATTCCAGCTTCATTCCAAGTCTGGGGGAGACATCACCTATCCATGTTTCGTCTCTCAGGTATTTCAGAGCATTCGATGTACGGTTTTTATATTAGGCCTTAAACCAAGTCTATATTGACACTTTTTCAGGCTGTTAAGGCATATTCTTCTATTTTTCAGGCTACTCTAAAAAGGAATCTGACGTTATTCCAGCTTCATTCCAAGTCTGGGGAGACATCACCTATCCAGTGTGTCTCTCAGGTAATTTCAGAGCATTCTGATGTACGGTTTTAATATTAAGCCTTTAAACCAAGGCTATATTGACACTTTTTCAGGCTGTTTTGAAATACATATTCTTCTATTTTTCAGGCTACTCTAAAAAGGAATCCTGACGTTATTCCAGCTTCATTCCAAGTCTGGGGAGACATCACCTATCCAGTGTGTCTCTCAGGTAATTTCAGAGCATTCTGATGTACGGGTTTAATATTAGGGCCTTTAAACCAAGGCTATATTGACACTTTTTCAGGCTGTTAAGGCTATATTGACACTTTTTCAGGTTGTAAGGCCTATTCTTCTCTTATTCAGGCTACTCTAAAAAGAAATCCTGACGTTATTCCAGCTTCATTCCAAGTCTGGGGGAGACATCACCTATCCAGTGTTTCTCTCAGGTAATTTCAGAGCATTCTGATGTACGGTTTTAATATTAAGGCCTTAAACCAAGTCTATTTTGACACTTTTTAAGGCTGTTAAAGGCTATATTGACACTTTTTCAGGGTGTTAAAGGCATATTCTTCTCTTTTTTCAGGCTACTCTAAAAAGGAATCCTGACGTTATTCCAGCTTCATTCCAAGTCTGGGGAGACATCACCTATCCATTGTTTCCTCTCAGGTAAATTCAGAGCATTCTGATGTAGTTTTAATATTAAGGCCTTAAAACCAAGTCTATATTGACACTTTTTCAGGCTGTTAAAGGCATATTCTTCTCTTTTTCAGGCTACTCCTAAAAAGGAATCCTGACGTTATTCCAGCTTCATTCCAAGTCTGGGGAGACATCACCTATCCAGTGTTTCTCTCAGGTAATTTCAGAGCATTCTGATGTACGGTTTTAATATTAAGGCCTTAAAACCAAGTCTATATTTTGACACTTTTTCAGGCTGTTAAATGGCTATATTGACACTTTTTCAGGGTGTTAAAGGCATATTCTTCTCTTTTTCAGGCTACTCTAAAAAGGAATCCTGACGTTATTCCAGCTTCATTCCAAGTCTGGGGGAGACATCACCTATCCAGTGTTTCTCTCAGTAATTTCAGAGCATTCTGATGTACGGTTTTAATATTAAGGCCTTAAAACCACACAAGGCTGTAAGGCTATATTGACACTTTTTCAGGCTGTTAAAGGCTATATTGACACTTTTTCAGGTTGTTAAAGACATATTCTTATTTTTCAGGCTACTCTAAAAAGGATCTGACTTATTCCAGCTTCATTCCAAGTCTGGGGAGACATCACCTATCCAGTTTGTCTCTCAGGTAATTTCAGAGCATTCTGAGTACTGTTTTAATATTAAGGCCTTAAAACCAAGTCTATTTTGACACTTTTTCAGAGCTGTTAAGGCTATATTGACACCTTTTCAGGTTGTTAAAGGCATATCTTCTCTTTTCAGGCTACTCTAAAAGGAATCCTGACGTTATTCCAGCTTCATTCCCAAGTCTGGGGGAGACATCACCTATCCAGTGTGTCTCTCAGGTAATTTCAGAGCATTCTGATGTACGGTTTTAATATTAAGGCCTTAAAAACCAAGGCTATTTTTGACACTTTTTTGGCTGTTAAAGGCATATTCTTCTCTTTTTCAGGCTACTCTAAAAGGAATCCTGACTGTTATTCCACTTCATTCCAAGTCTGGGGGAGACATCACCTATCCAGTGTTTCTCTCAGGTAATTTCAGAGCATTCTGATGTACGGTTTTAATATTAGGCCTTTAAACCAAGGCTATATTGACACTTTTCAGGCTGTTAGGCTATATTGACACTTTTCAGGTTGTTAAGGCATATTCTTCTCTTTTTCAGGCTACTCTAAAAGGAATCCTGACGTTATTCCAGCTTCATTCCAAGTCTGGGGAGACATCACCTATCCAGTGTTTCTTCTCTCAGGTATTTCAGAGCATTCTGATGTACGGTTTTAATATTAAGGCCTTAAACCAAGGCTATTTTGACACTTTTTCAGGCTGTTATACGCTATATTGACACTTTTTCAGGTGCTTAAGGCTATATTGACACTTTTTCAGTTTGTTACAGGCTATTCTTCTATTTTTCAGCTACTCTAAAAGGAATCCTGACGTTATTCCAGCTTCATTCCAAGTCTGGGGAGACATCACCTATCCATTGTTTTCTCAGGTAATTTCAGAGCATTCTGATGTACGGTTTTAATATTAAGGCCTTAAACCAAGGCTATATTGACACTTTTTCAGGCTGTTCAAGACATATTCTTCTATTTTTCAGGCTACTCTAAAAAGGAATCCTGACGTTATTCCAGCTTCATTCCAAGTCTGGGGAGACATCACCTATCCATTGTTCCTCAGTAATTTCAGAGCATTCTGATGTACGGTTTTAATATTAAGGCCTTAAACCAAGCTATTTTGACACTTTTTGGCTGTTAAAGGCATATTCTTCCTTTTTTCAGCTACTCTAAAAAGGAATCCTGACGTTATTCCACTTCATTCCAATTCTGGGGAGACATCACCTATCCAGTGTTTCTCTCAGGTAATTTCAGAGCATTCTGATGTACGGTTTTATATTAGGCCTTAAAACCAAGGCTATATTGACACTTTTCAGGCTGTTAAAGGCCTATTCTTCTCTTTTTCAGGCTACTCTAAAAAGAATCCTGACGTTATTCCAGCTTCATTCCAAGTCTGGGGGAGACATCACCTATCCAGTGTGTCTCTCAGGTAATTTCAGAGCATTCTGATGTACGGTTTTAATATTAAGGCCTTTAAACCAAGGCTATTTGACACTTTTTCAGGCTGTTAAGGCTATATTGACTCTTTTTCAGGCTACTCTAAAGGAATCCTGACGTTTTTCCAGCTTCATTCCAAGTCTGGGGGAGACATCACCTATCCAGTGTTTCTCTCAGGTAATTTCAGAGCATTCTGATGTACTGTTTTATATTAAGGCCTTTAAACCAGGCTATTTTGACACTTTTTCCAGCTGTTATAGCTATATTGACACTTTTTTCAGGCTGTTAAAGGCTATATGACACTTTTCAGGTTTTTAAAGGCTATTCTCTTTTTTCAGGCTACTCTAAAAAGGAATCCTGACGTTATTCCAGCTTCATTCCAAGTCTGGGGGAGACATCACCTATCCAGTGTGTCTCTCAGGTAATTTCAGAGCATCTGATGTACGGTTTTAATATTAAGGCCTTAAACCAAGTCTATTTGACACTTTTTAAGCTGTTAAAGGCTATATTGACACTTTCAGGTTGTTAAAGCATATTCTTCTCTTTTTCAGGCTACTCTAAAAAGAATCCTGACGTTATTCCAGCTTCATTCCAAGTCTGGGGAGACATCACCTATCCAGTGTGTCTCTCAGGTAATTTCAGAGCATTCTGATGTACGGTTTTAATATTAAGGCCTTAAAACCAAGTCTATTTTGACACTTTTTAAGGCTGTTAAAGGCTATATTGACACTTTTTCAGGGTGTTAAAGGCATATTCTTCTCTTTTCAGGCTACTCTAAAAAGGATCCTGACGTTATTCCAGCTTCATTCCAAGTCTGGGGAGACATCACCTATCCAATGTGTCTCTCAGGTAATTTCAGAGCTTCTGATGTACGGTTTTTAAATATTAAGGCCTTTAAACCAAGCATCCTCATTTGACACTTTTTTGGCTGTTAAAGACATATTCTTCTATTTTTCAGGCTACTCTAAAAAGGATCCTGACGTCATTCCAGCTTCATTCCAGTCTGGGGGAGACATCACCTATCCATGGGTCTCTCAGGTAATTTCAGAGCATTCTGATGTACGGTTTAATATTAAGGCCTTTAAACCAAGGCATATGACCTCTTTTCAGGCTGTTAAAGGCTATATTGACACTTTTTCAGGTTGTTAAAGGCATATTCTTCTCTTTTTCAGGCTACTCTAAAAAGAATCCTGACGTTATTTCCAGCTTCATTCCAAGTCTGGGGGAGACATCACCTATCCAGTGTTTCTCTCAGGTAATTTCAGAGCATTCTGATGTACGGTTTTAAATATTAAGGCCTTTAAACCAGGCTATTTTGACACTTTTTCAGCTGTTATAACGCATAATTGACACTTTTTTCAGGCTGTAAAGGCTATATTGACACTTTTCAGGTTGTTAAAGGCATATTCTTCTATTTTTCAGGCTACTCTAAAAAGGAATCCTGACGTTATTCCACCTTCATTCCAAGTCTGGGGGAGACTCATCCTATCCAGTGTGTCTCTCAGTATTTCAGAGCATTCTGATGTACGGTTTTTAATATTAAGGCCTTAAACCAAGTCTATTTTGACACTTTTTAAGGCTGTTAAAGGCTATATTGACACTTTTTCAGGGTGTTAAGGCATATTCTTCTCTTTTTTCAGGCTACTCTAAAAAGGAATCCTGACGTTATTCCAGCTTCATTCCAGTCTGGGGGGACATCACCTATCCATTGTTTCTCTCAGGTATTTCAGAGCATTCTGATGTACGTTTTAATATTAAGGCCTTAAAACCCAAGTCTATTTTGACACTTTTTAAGGCTGTTAAAGGCTATTGACACTTTTTCAGGTTTTAAAGGCTAATATTGACACTATTTCAGGTTTTAAAGACATATTCTTCTATTTTTCAGGCTACTCTAAAAAGGATCCTGACGTTATTCCAGCTTCTTCCAAGTCTGGGAGACAATCACCTACCAGTTTGTCTCTCGGTAATTTCATAGCATTCTGATTACGTTTTAATATTAGCCTAAAACCAGTCTATTTGACACTTTTTAAGGCTGTTAAAGGCTATAGGGCACCTTTTCAGGGTGTAAAGGCATATTCTTCTCTGTTTTTCAGGCTACTCTAAAAAGGAATCCTGACGTTATTCCCTTCATTCCAAGTATGGGGGAGACATCACCTATCCAATGTGTCTCTCAGGTAATTTCAGAGCATTCTGATGTACGGTTTTAATATTAAGCCTTTAACACCAAGGTATTTTGACAACTTTTTTGGCTGTTAAAGGCATATCTTCTCTTTTTCAGGCTACTCTAAAAAGGAATCCTGACGTCATTCCAGCTTCATTTCCAAGTCTGGGGGAGACATCACCTATCCAGTGTTCTCTCAGGTAATTTCAGAGCATTCTGATGTACGGTTTTAATATTAAGGCCTTTAAACCAAGGCTATTTTGACACTTTTTCAGGCTGTTATACGCTATATTGACACTTTTCGGCTGTTAAAGGCTATATTGACACTTTTCAGGTTGTTAAGACATATTCTTTCTATTTTCAGGCTACTCTAAAAGGAATCCTGACGTTATTCCAGCTTCATTCCAGTCTGGGGGAGACATCACCTATCCAGTGTGTCTCTCAGGTAATTTCAGAGCATTCTGATGTACGGTTTTAATATTAAGGGCCTTAAAACCAAGTCTATTTTGACACTTTTTAAGGCTGTTAAAGGCTATATTGACACTTTTAGGGTGTTAAAGGCTATCTTCTCTATTTTCAGGCTACTCTAAAAAGGAATCCTGACGTTATTCCAGCTTCATTCCAAGTCTGGGGAGAC